>NC_056725.1:1068038617-1068056808 GCF_019279795.1 Protopterus annectens
ACCTGACTGTTACTATATTTCTACTTAGGATTGGGGTGGCACACCTGACTGTTTCTATATTTCTACACAGGATTGCGGAGGGGGCAAACTGTTTCTACATAGGACTGTGGGGTACACCTGACACTTGTACACATTTGCTATAACTGTACTGGTATGTCAGTACTCCATTTCATTCTAACCTATCATGCTGACTAGTGGCACATCAGCATATTACAGGCTAAGGTTTGATTGACCTACACATCAGTTTCTGACTTCCTACCTTTCAGAACTAAGATCCCACTGCCTGACCTGATGTAGTCTGTCTGTGTAGGCCTGGGGGGAGGTTACCCATAGGCAACATTCCAGAGGCTTTAGCACAGCCTTTGTTTGTGTTTGTTTACACCTGTCCTGCTGGCTGAGACTGTTGTTGGGTATGTGAACCTCCCTGACTGGCATGTGTGTGTCATATGGACACATATGTCATCCAACACATTTCCTGCAGTGGGTTTTGTCACCATGTGTAGTACTGGCTACTATGGTGACACCAGTATTTGTTACAGATCTCATGCTGCCACTATAGGTGTCTACTATCTGCTGGCATCCCATTCAGCCACCTGATTCCCTTGCATGCTCACATCTATACCATAGATACAAGTAACAACACATACTACTCCATTCAGCAATTGGTAAGGAGAGTGATTTACCTTGTGGGTGTGCCAGTATTGAAGATGGTGCTGGAGGGCTACCTATGTTGGATGCACATAGTACACTCATTATACATGGTTGAGCACAGGTAGTGTCATGTTTGGCAACCCTTTTACTGTATGTGTGAGTCAGAGAGAGGTGTCATTCCCTCGGTCCCTACTATGTCAGTGTATGTGCTATGCATTGCCTCTTTGCCAAGGCCAGGGCATACTGGGCACACCTCCATCTGCCTACTGGGGCAGGCTCAGGTTGTTCCTCCTCTAAGTCACTCTGTGCCTGTGCAGGCCTTGGCATTGGTGGATGTCTGTGTGGCCCTGCCCCCTGCTGTTCCTGCTGCAGCTGTTTCCACAGGATCATATTGTGAAGCATGGCACATACAACGACAATTTGCGTACATGTAGCTGGGGAGTACTGCAAAGCTCCATCGGATGTGTCCAAGTACCGGAACTGACTTGAGCATCCCAAACACACGGTCTATTATAATTCTTGTCTGTGCATGTGCCTCATTATAGAGTTCTTGTTCGGGTGTGTGTGCATTTCTGATGGGTGTCATCAGCCACGGCTCCAGTGTGTAACCAGCATCCCCCACTAGGTGACCGTAAGGGATGTCCTCATTGGCAAATCTGTGGTACAGTTGTATCAGATGCCAGATGTGTGAATCGTTATAGCTTCCAGGGTAGCCAGTGCGCACATTCATTATAATGTCCTGGGCATCGCACATGACCTGGCAGTTGATGGAAGGGAAACCCTTGTGGTTGATGTAGACTCTACCCCACTCACCGGGTGATTCTTTGATGCATATGTGCGTGCAGTCTATAGCACCCACTACCTCAGGGTATTTTGCTATTTGGTGGAAGATGCATATTGCTGGCCAACACCTCATGGGTGTTGAGGAAATATACATGCTCACCGGCATGTGCTGACATATCATCCAGGAATTGGTTGAATACCCTGGATGCTGATCCCTGCGAGATCCACATGATATCCCCAATTAGCCTTTGGGAGGTACCTGTGGCTAGTATTCCTAGGACTGCACATACTTTGGTATCCAGTTGGATGGGTTCCCCACTGTCAGTTCTGTGTGCCAGGTGTGGCCAGCACACCTCAACAATTTGATGAAGGAGGTCCCTGTCCACTCTATAGTGCTACACTATCTCCAGCTCATGTAGCCCCTGGTAGGTTACCCTGGGTCTGTACACCCTTCTCCATTTCCTCACTGTGGGTTGGTTGACAGCATTCTCATTCTCACCACCCTCAGGTTCTTCCAGATGTTGATGTCTGATAACTGCTGCCGCCCCTTTCATTTTGTTGTTTTTGTTTGTTAACATTTCCCCGCTTGTATTCACTGGTGGTGTAGAGTATGTGGGAAAAACCTGAGGGAAAGGTGTTTACACAGTTTATAGTAGTGTTCTGGGCTGGGCTGGTCTGCTGCCTGTGTAATTGGCTGATTCTGATACATTTCACCTGCCAACTATGCTAGTTCTTCCTGATTACCTTCCTACTGCTGTTTTCCCTTCTCATTGCCTTCCTGTTTAAGCTCAAAGGCACGCCGTGCAATCACAGTACTCAAATGTGCACAGAGCTGCTATTTCCTAGTTTACTTTTATTTCTTCCCTTTAAAACCTGGTGCACGGTGCGCACACCCACTTAGGCAATGTAAAGAGTGCTAGGGAGCCTCAGACACACACCCTTGCTTAGTCTGCTAAGCTAAGGGCAAACACAAGCCACAGGGCTCCACTCTGCTTACAGTATGCCTGACACACACCCCCATGATGTCAGCTAACTCCTAGGCTTGCACCAAGCTATTTCTGCTCTTACACTGTTGGGTGCTGACTAGCATGGATGGGAAATCTGGGATTCAGTATCATTCCCCTCATTTGCATAGGATTGCCGGCTGATGCATAGTTACAGGTTCCACACTGAGCCTCCTCTCTTAGCAACCGCTATTCTCTGGCCATGTTGTCTTCTGATTGCCATTGAGTATAATGGCAAAATAGTGATTTTGGTTAGAATGCTTATTTTAGTTTTTTTTTTATTTTTCGCCCGATCCTGTTTGCATGCAGCTGCCCTACACTTAAAGAGCCGAGATTGACTAAAAAAATAAATAAAAGTTAATTTTTTTTATTTTTACAACTGTTATCCATGCCAGCGGCCATATATTTGGCCCTTGGCATGCTTTCTACATAATATCCACCCTTTATTTGGAGCTGCCATTGCTCTGTTTTCTAGTTTGCAGAAATGTACTTGGTTACTAACTGAGTACATTTCTGCAGATTACACTTGTCCTGCACGGCCAGCTGCCAGCTTCTTGGATCACAAATGCATGGATTTCACCTGCAAATTGGGTAATTTGCATACAGGAGCTGAGTCCGTGCAGGACTAGTGCAGGAGCTCTCGTGTACATCCCTATAGCTTATTCCTGGATCGCATGGCAGACATATTGCCTGCTGGAGCTCCTGCACTAGTCCTACACACCGTGCAGGGCTTGCTGAATCCGGGAGATGGATTATATTCTAACTCTGTTGCAAAAACCTGGAAATCATTCCCAATATCAGTCAGGTCTTCCCTTAACCTCCACTCATTTATGTCTTCATTATAAAATCCCTATTTGCTTTTTGCCTCTGCTGTTGCTCATCACCAGCCTAGGTCATCTACAACCTTAAATATTTTCCTTTTTCCTTTTTCCTTACACTTCTTATGGCCATTATTTCCCTTTCTTTTCCTCCCACTATACTTCACCTACCATCATCCAGCACACCATACTTTCTTTTTTCTCACATACCCTCCTTTCATGCTTCCATATCCTTTTTTCACATATATATGTAAACATCTATCAATATATCTACCTATCTATTCTCTTTATTCATGTTTTATATATCTTTAACTCACTTAATATTATTGTAATGAAAGTAAGTTTCTTTTGTTCATGAAATATTCATGTGGTTCTGAATCTGTTTGAATTGCTTGCATTATATTTATTAAAATGAAGCTCGCAGGATACTTGGGTAATTCTGAATTGTTTGTATTGTTTCTATCAATCTTAAAATGGAGTTTTTCTCCTCAGGCCTCAGCTGAAAATTGGTTATTGCCCAGATGAGTTTTCCTAGTAAATATTTGTCAATATATAAACAATGCTTAGGGGTGAATCAACTTATTTGTGGATAAACTCTCTGATCTTGTTCAGTTTCTAGAAATGCATTTGTATTGTCCAAAACACTAATGAAATAAGTGGAAATTGAGTCCAGAATATGTTCCTCTGTACAACAGCTCTTCCCCGCCTTGCGTGCTTCCTGTACAACTTCATAAAATATAGCAACTACATAACTATGTTTCTATTTTCTATTATTACCATTATGACTGGAATTAGGCCTATTACCTGCTTCCTTGCTACTAAATGCTGTCTATCTGTTTTGAGTGACAATCCATTCCATGATTATGATACATGGATTGCTTGCTTGAACAGGTAGTCATGCAGTTCTGGATCAGTAATGTATTCTTAACCTAAACTCAGACAATTATTCTACTCCTTTGGATCTCCTGCAGGGCCCACTGCCATCTCAAGCTTCTGCATTAACCTTTACTCGTGATAATCTCATTCAACTTTTTTTGTGATGCCTTTGTGGACAAAAGTCTTCTTTGTAGTTTCTAATTTATTTATGTACCTTTTCTAGTGATTTTTTTGTAATGGACTACCACCATGTTAAATAAAAACAAATTAGGACAACACAAAAGGCTCAGGATGCAAAAACTTTACTAGTGTACACCAGGAGGCAAAATACCATACAATACAAGTATAGAGTTTTGTCTGGCATAATACAGGAAGTGTTCTACATTTTATAACCATACATTCAAGCTGTGCCCACCTTACTGACGTGGTCAGTCACAGGACACCTACATCACTATAGTCTACAATATTCTATTCATAAGAAAAAGCTGATGTTATACTTTTTAAAAGTTTTCCCATGAGAATAGTACAGCCTTGCAAAGCACCTGGTCAGTTATAATGTCTTTCTGTAAATGTTATTCTTTCAAGGTTTCAGTCCTGCTCGAATACAATAGTCAGTTCAGTCTTGTAATACACTTCTTTGTTCTTCTCGCAACATTACTTTTAGCAGCTGTGCTTTATCTCTGATAATATTCACAAGGCCAACCATCTCAGAGGAAGGAAGAAAGATTTTCAATGCTTTATACATTCATTTTCCTGACCCAGCAGATAATCATTAGTGAAAAACATAAGCTTGCTGAGCTGGCTACTGCCAGGGTCAGAGTTCAATCACACTGCAGCTCCAAAGCTTCAAGCAATTACATGTAAGATCATTCTTACTGCCATATTGTAAAATAGAATAAAATGCATTACATACTATTTGCTTTTAAACTAGCACTTTATATATGTTCAAATACATATTTTTCTAACATTTTCCCTTTTAATACTTTTTATTCTATTCTGAAACATAAACAATATCATATCGTTCCCTAGCCTTCTCCTTTTAGGACTTTTAACTAGGCAAGTCATTTGGTTTATATTTCGGAAATAATTTCATTTGGAACCAATAGATCCAATTCAATGTCTTGGTACAACGTCTCAGTTACAGATATATCAACAAATTCTCTGACTAATCTTTTCATACAGGGAATCCCACAACAGACACATGCTCCTAATAGGAGCAGACCAACACAAACAGCAATCAGAATATTCATTAGGATTGAACCCCACCCACCAAATAGACTGTGGAAAAAGTTCATCAGTGGGTTTGGGCCTGGTTCAGTCATGGCCGATACCTGCTGTGTTACCTCTAGGTGATCATTTATCTCATGTCGATTGTCTGGTATGAACGCACAGCATTCTTCTTTGATAAGCGCACACGTACTACCTCTCGCCGCTAGGGTGAAGTCAAGAGCCATTCGATTTTGTAGCACAACAGTTCTCATTGCATTCAGTTCATCAGTCACTAGTTCGAGAGCAGAAAAAGTTGCATTACTCATTACTTCGAGAAGCTTTGACAGTTTTCTCAGCTCCCAGATCGATTTGACTGCTCCGTATGCTGGAAGTATTCCAGCCCAGGATATAACTCTGTCACTCAAGTCCATATGAGTCAATTTTTCTTTATCTTTCACGGAATGATGATCCTTCCAACCAGCTTTGATTTTTCCCACTGGATTTACAGGTTTTCTGATTGGATTCTCAGGTTTTCGGGCTACATCTCTTACATTTCGTATCTTACCTAGAGGTAATTCTGCAGTATGTCTTATAGCCGGAACCAGATAACCCAAAAAACAACTGCTGGACCAATTCTCAGGTAGCCATTTATATGCCTTTTTCCCACAAACAAAATAACAGTTTTCTACTTTAGTACTGATGCGGGTTAATTCTGAATGAAACATGTTCGTGTCTATAACAGACAATTGTTTATGCAACTCAGGATTTTTCTGCACATCTCTTAATGTTGTTTTCATTAAACTCAAATATGAATCATAATTTGTGCTACAACTAGTAGTTTTATCTTTAGTCTTAATATAGCATTTATAAGATACAGTTATGTTACAATTACTCCAACCTACTTGGAGTGTGCCGTTTTTATAGAAACAAACAATTCCTCTCTGTGTGATAGGCAAATACAATGCAATCTTGTCCTGTGATCTCACAGAACCTGTATCAAAAAGTAAATTTTCCCAAGTCTCGTTTATCCCCAAAGGGACAGCGGACATCAACAGTCCTCCATATGCTGTTGGTATAGCAGTACAAACCCAGCAATTTGAAACGTTCATAGTCTCTACATATACATGCTTCATAGCTAGGTATGTGTTAAAGTTTGGATGCCAGTCTATAGACAGTTCATCACGTTTCTCCACTTTCATTTGTGTGGTTATATGCAGGAAAAACCACAACAAAAGGAAAGTCACCACAAACATGGTCAATAGATGTATAGTTAGCAAGATGGTTAAACAATATCTTCGGGGTTGGTTTGTATTTTTACTCATTTTGCTCTTGGCCATCCTGCCTTTGTTGTGTATCAGTCACAAAATGTTTATCAAGCTGAAAATTCTTTACCAGTTTACAGTGCGTCAGGTGGACCCAGGACGACCTCTCAGCAACTTTGACTGCAGTAGGCGTTGCCAACAGTACCTGGTACAGACCTTTCCACTTCGGACTTGTCCAGTTCTTCCTCTTCACGACCTTCAGCCACACCCAGGACCCAGGGGTCAGCACCGCTTCTAAAGGTCTGGTCTGTTCCTTATCTGAAAAAGAGTTCAACTGCAAAACAGTTTTATTTGTTAACAATTTCCTCATATAATTAGCTAATGAGCTGTCAGCCTCCAGCTCTGCAGGCATGAGAGCTTTCCATTGTGGCACATAATATGCCCTTCCAAATATCACTTCAAAGGGGGTCAAACCCTTTACATTTGGAACTGTTCTCATGCTCAGCAGTGCCAAAGGCAAACAGCAAATCCAATTCTTCTGTGTTTCATTCATTAACTTCCTCAACTTGCTTTTTAAGATTCCATTGTACCTTTCCACCAGTCCTGCAGACTGTGGGTGGTAAGCACAATGATTCTTCAAGGAGATCCCAAAGAATCTCCCAAGTTGCTGAATTGTCTGATTAACAAAGTGTGTCCCATTGTCACTATAGATTCTTTCCGGTATGCCAAATCTAGGAATTATTTCTTTTATTAGGGCTTTTGCCACTGTTGCTGCATCCGGATTTTTAGTAGGAAAAGCTTCTACCCATTTGGAAAACATGTCTATAATTACTAAACAGTATTTTTTCCCTTCACACTTGCTCAGTTCTATGAAATCCATACAGATAGTGTGGAACGGATATGGTGGTATAGGAAAACTCCCTTGCTTCGGTTTGAATGCTCCTTGTGCATGATGTTTGTTACAAATATGACATGCTGCACAAAATTTTTGTGTAAAATTCGTGAATCCATATGTTTGGAATATTCGATTTACTAACTGTACCATCCCCCCTGTTGAGACATGACTCTGCCCATGGCTCAACAAAGCCGCATATCTAAATAAATTAGATGGCAATATTGGCTTTTTTTCCTTGGAGATGTACAGTCCATTTTCGAGGATTGCATCTCGTCTCTCCCATTTCTGTTTCTCAGCTTTTGTAGTTAATGTCTGCATTGTTTTCAACATTTCTAAATCTAAAATCTCAGAGGGTTGTAATTCCTCATTCAAAAGTAAGGTTTCTGAGTCTGAGGCTGCTTGCTTTGCAGCTGCATCAGCTCGTGCATTACCTTTTAAAATCGAATCCTGTTGTTTTGTATGAGCTACACATTTACAAATAGCTACTTTGGTAGGTAACTGAATAGAATCTAATAAGTTCAAAATAAGTTGCGCATGATTAATTGGTTTGCCAGTAGATGTTATCATTCCCCTATTTTTCCATTGATGCGCAAAAACATGCACTGTAGAGAAAGCATACTGACTGTCAGTATATATGTTTGCACATTTGTCTTTTGCTAGAGTGCAAGCTCGTGTCAAGGCTATCAATTCTGCTGCTTGAGCAGACAGGTTATGCTGTAAGGGTTGGGCTTCTAAAATCTCTGTATCTGTGACTACTGCATACCCTACTAGATTCTTCCCCGTAGGACCCTTTCTGCATGAACCGTCCACATAAAATGTCACCTCAGCATACCTCTCAACCTGGAAACATCAAAAATCTGGACAAGGCCCATGAAAAATAGGTACAAATCTGTACACTGATTAACATCTAATTTGCATATATAATTACATAACCCCACCCACTCCAATGGCATTGTGGGATACCAACTTTCAAACACAAACTGAAGAACAGGCAATCAAAACATGGCACCAGAGTACCCGTCCCCTGCACACAGCCATTACAATGTCCCATTAACTGGCTATTTCTACCCATTTACCATAAACACTAATGTGCATACCGCTTTACTTCTACAATGATTATTTGGATTTTATTTTACAGCACAACAATGCCCAAACACTAACAAACATCTGTTAAACAAAGCAATACTGTCTCACAATGAAAATAGACTTGGAATTAAAACTTCTCTGCCCTTGAAACTCACATTCATTGAAATAGCATTAAAACCCACACCACATCCAAAGAAAATGCAGCTAGCCAGTGATGGATAAAGGATTAGCAAAACTTTGGAGTACAGTAAAGTTACAAAGTAGGAAAGAATCTGCTGGCACAGTTACCTTAATTAAAAATGCAGCAGTACATGGGGCAAACAAAAACTACTATGGCAGGACAGATGCAGTTCTATATCACACATTAATGTCACATCAAATTAAGCAGGCTGAATGGCATTAGAAAGAAGTGGCCTCAAGTAATGTGGTGCAACCAACTCTTGCCCAAAGCGGAAGGTACTCATCACAATGCATGCCTGAGCATTAGAAATGTCACTAGTGCATGAATAGACCTTTATCCTGTACAATAATGCAGTGAATATCTACATTAAATTTCTCCAAGTAAGCTTTAGAAATAATCCAGCACACAATGCAAATTTGCAGAGCACAGATCACATATGAGCAGCCATCACTCAACCAGAATCTGCTTTGAGTAAGCAAGGAATCCAATTACAAACCTGGGTAACCACCTTTACCAGTTAAAACAATTTTTTTTAATTAAATACCAAGTGCCAATGGCAGACTTGCGTATTCTAAATACTAGCACATCTACAGAACTCCGCATCACTGGCACCTCAACATCTTCACTTAAGAATCAGGAACAAAGACAAAAATAGTGATGGACAGGTATGCCCATAACCAGGGACATTTTGCAATTAACAGAACAGGTTTTATACCAAAATGCACTTTCTGAAGAATAAGCATGTGACTCTAATGTCAGGCTTTGTCGACTGACTTCAATCCTTTGTGATTTACCACCACAAAGTCAAAAATTGAGAGACAAGACTGAGAAAACTTTTAGCTATAAGAGTTTGCAACAAGTGACACAAACAATTACCTGGCATCATTTTTTTTTATTTCCTTCCTCCCGTATCTAAAACCATCTACTCGTGTGTACAAACAACTCTGCAGGCACTTCACTAAAACATGATTATAATGCTACTTCTGGCTAAATAATAATTCAGCAGTTAGCTATTGCAATGTGTATTCAAATTTCAAACCACATTTCAATCTTTTGATTATTTGTTTTTTTCTGTTAGTTTCCTTACTATGAAGAACTCCTACACTTTCAGAACTTCTAAATCATTAGGCCATAAACTCTTACTGGTAGTATGATATTGTTATCGAGCTCCCAATGTTTTTCCATGCTGTCTTTGAAATGCCACTAAAACAACTAAACACCACTAAAGGAAATTCCACAGAAGCTATCTTGGGGCATTACAGAATATCTGGTTTGGAACATTTAGAGTAACTGTTGTTTACACACAAAATACAGGCAGTTATCATCCAGATGTTATGCACTGCACATTCTTGGTATCAAGTATTAAGTAAAACCGCTGCATTATATCAGTGTAAGATATCAACCTGTATAAATTCAGCTAACCTCCTCCTGGTCCTAGCTTACAGACAGGCTGAGACAGCATCTTTGTCTTAGGCTGAGTCAGTGTGCTTTATACTGCTTAACAAATAAAAATAAAGTGTCAGTCTGTTATCCCTTCTCATTAACCTAGCCATTCCCTAAAATAAAAAAGTCATATTACCAAGAAGTTCTTCAGCGTCGCATCAGCGATAATAGATCCTCATCCAGCTCGTCCATAGTTTTTAACAACCGTTTGCTGATGTTCCTTCGTATTTGAGCAGCCAGTCATGCCAGATTACCAAGAAGTTCTTCAGCGTTGCATCAGCGATAATAGATCCTCATCCAGCTCGTCCATAGTTTTTCACAACCGTTTGCATGCTGATGTTCCCGCTCTCGCATTTGTGCAGCCAGTCATGCCAGAAATGCGTGAGCTCCTTGGGCTCAATTCCGACAGGCTGGTAGGGGGAGCTGACATCATCGCGCAGGCTGGTAGCAATGAGGGAGCTGACGTCATTGCGTGATGACGCCAGTTCTAATGCCGCAAAATTAAAAACAAAAACAAAAATAATCGGAACTGAAGGGGTGCCACTCGGGAATCGTGGCACCCCTTCATTTGAACCCCAAAACTCGGTAAAAAACGAGTAATTCGGCACGGTTGAGAGGTATGCACCTCAGCATCATTCAAGGGCATATCAGTGAGATCTTGTCTGGGCAAAGTTATTTGCTCAATTTCCTGCAGGCAACTGTGTGGTGTGCCATCCACTGGAGTCGGAAGTAACGTTGATGGATTTAATGTTGTACAACGTTCGATTACCATATGAGGTTGGCTCAGCAGTATGGTCATACAAGAGAGATGTCTAGCAGGAGATAGATATGCTATTTTTTCTTGCAGTAAAATTATCGTGACTGCATGCGGCACTCTCAGAGTGAGAGGGTGGAATAACACCACTGAGGCCGAAGCCTGTACTGCCATTGCAGCTGTGACTACTGCTTGCACACAGTGAGGCAATGATCGTGCCACTGGATCTAACTGTGAGGAATAATAAGCTATGGGGCGTTGCTTGCTCCCATGTTGTTGCGTCAGAACTGCCGTCATGTATCCCTGTTTACAATCTACGGTTTGGAAAAATCTTTTGTGGTAATTTGGAAGTCCTAAAACTAATGATGAAGATATCAATTGTTTTAGTCTGCAGAAAGCTGTTTCTGCTTCAGGTGTCCATTGTAATACATCTTGTGCTGCCATTGGTGTTTTATATATCAAATCAGCCAATGGAGCAGATTCTAAAGCATAGTTCGATATCCAACTTCGACAAAAATTAGTCGTTCCCAAAAAGGACATCATTTCCTTCTTGGTTGTTGGCTTAGGTGCCTGTAAAATTGCTGTTTTTCTATCTTCGTCTAGTATTCTACCTTCTTTGGATATTACATATCCTAGGTATCTAACTTGTTTTCTCCAAAATTGTAACTTACTTTTGTTTACTTTGTGTCCTTGTGCTGCTAAAAATTTCAATAATGCTATTGTATCTTCCCTGCATTGCTGTTGGGTGGGGGCTGCTAGCAAGATGTCATCTACATAAAGTAGAATCTGACTACCTCCTGGTGGAGTAAACCTGCCAGGTTGCTAGCCATTTCTTGTGCAAATATCGTTGGACTTTCACAATATCCCGGTAGCAGTATAGGTATATCTTTTACCCTGAAATGTAAATGCAAACCAATACTGGCTATCAGGATGTATAGGTATTGAAAAGAAAGCATTGCTTATATCTACCACAGTAAAATATTTTTGTTGTGGCTTCAAATCATTCAACAAGGTGTGTGGGTCTGGCACCGTAGGTGCTCTGGGTATTATTGCATTGCTTTCGGCTTGTAAATCCTGTACCATCCGCCATTCCCCGTTTGTTTTTTTAACAGGAAATAGAGGGGTATTACATGGTGAATCTAGAGATTCTACCAGTACTACTTCCTTAAGTAATGCTGCTATTATAGGCTTGATTCCCTGCTCTGCATCTTTCCTCAAGGGGTATTGTCTTTTTTGTGGTCTAAATGCTGATTTTGGTGTAATGGTTACTGGACCTGCTGTTCGAATAAGTCCTACATCTGATTTTCCTGTTGACCAAAGAATGTTTGGTATATCGCACAAGGCTTTTTCTTCTTCTTCTAACAAGAATGCTAATCAGCTGTCTTCACTGTGTTGTAAGTGTACAGCTGGACGTGTCTGTGTTAGCCAATTCAATTTCTGTTTTTGTACTCCCTGTTCTGATAATTCTAAATCAGTTTGTTTTTCCCATTTTGTTACTTTTTCTCCAAAATCTGCCCATCTCACATCCTTGCTCTTTGTCAAGCTAACATGTGGCAGTCTATTGGATTTGTACAGTTTCATGAATTCCTGAGGTAATGAACAGCTTACTACACTGTTTCCCTCAGTATCCCAATATAAGGTTCGTAATACTAATCTGTTAGCAGGATTTTTGAACAATTCTTGCTCATATTCCTTATCAGGTCCTGGCATACTACAGTAGTATAGAGTACAATGTAACAAATGCTGTTGGTCGGCGTCAAGGGAGGGGACCTTACTGATGGCTACATTCATCAGTTCCGCAGTTACTGCCCCTGGACCATTCATAACTAGGTCCTGGCTGTACCAGTAAAAAGTTTCACCCACCGATCGCACCACAAAAGTATCCATTTGTCTTTGTGCTTCCATACCCTGCATAGTAGGAACTACTGCTATGCCAAATATCTGCATAAGGTCTCTTCCCAGTAAGTTTACTGGACATTTTGCAGAAACTACAATTTTACTTTTCTGAGTCATACCTGAAACTGGGTCAGTTATTGCTATATCATGGGAGAGTGGCACCCTATATAGCTGTCCATTTGCTGCTTTCACCAATATATAGTCAGGTGATTCAGAGTGTTCTGGTAACTTTGAAGGGTGTATCAAAGTTCGAGACGCTCCTGAGTCACACAAGAATTTCACTTCCCTTCCTTCCACCAGAAGTGTAACTTCCGGTTTTGTGTCTGCCAAATAGAGCTCCAAGCTCAATAATACTAAGTCTAAGACTTCACTTTCTTCATCCTCTACATCTGCTTGCACTTCCTCTATTCCTTCCACTACATTTATATTTGTTCTTTGTCTGTTAACCTTTCCTGATGATTTTTGATTGTCATCACTATCATATAGTCAGTCCTCATCGCCTTTATCTTTATCTTCTGTAGTCGCCTTTTTATTTAGACTGCAATCCCTTGCTAAATGTCCTTTCTTACCGCACTTAAAGCACTCACCTTTCTTTTTTCTCTCTTCAAAATCCTCTGACCTTTTGTCAGATTGTTTATTACCCTGAGTATTCTTCTTACCTTTTTTACCCCCTTGTACAACGAAGACCTCTGCTCCGTCTTCCGCTGTGAAGACCTGTGTCTTCTTCTTCTTTTTACTATTAAAGTGTCTTTCAGCATGTCTAGCATACTCAAGTAAGGCTTGTAGCCTACTTGTTCGATGATCTATCATATACTTTGTAATAAAGCTGCTGATAGGTGCAATGCAAACTTTCAAAAACACATTTTTTAGTTGCTGTTCATATGAGCTATCATTTGTCTGGCTTTCAGGAATAGCCATACCACTATGGTTATTGAAACATTCCAATAATCTACCATAGTACCCATCTACAGTTTCATTATCTTGTTGTATGCATTGATTAATGCAAGTCCAATCTGCTCTAGGTTTCCATTTTTCAGAAATTCGGTCTGTAAGACCTTTCACTCTGGTGTCTAATTCTGCGTCACTATGTAGGAGTGGTTTAAGTTGTGCGTCATGAGCGTTCCAGGCGCCACAAATCATGTGCCAGTCTGGACCTACAATCTGTCTAACTACCTTTTCTACTTCTTCCCCATTTAAGTGGTAACTTAGTCTCATACCTTGTAAATCTTGTAAAAACTTTTTGTAATTAACTTTCGGATGAGGGATTCCTTCTGTAGCGTTCCGAATGTCTTCCGGTGTCCATGGTCTATACACTAGGAGAGTTGGGTCCTGCCATTCTTGTCCTGCCTGAGGGTTTGGTACCTCGATTAGTGGACAGATTTCTTCACTCTCTTCTAGTGAGTCTCTCCCTATTTGATACAAATCTGCATCCCTAAGTGTTTTACGTGTCCGGGACCTAGTTTCAATAGGTTCTCTAACAAACGGTTTTAATGTTCCTGCAACTTCAGGATAACGTGGAGGTGGACTAGCCTGTCTTCCTGCTTCATATCCTAAAAAAGGTATTGGAGGGGGCGGAGGGGGAGGGGCCGTCGCTATTACTGTATTATTATCCTCTTTGTCTAAAAATAATGCTTTTGCATTTTTAATTTTTTGTTCCCTTTGGTTCACTTCCTCAATCCACCTATGTGCCTGAGGGATGCTCAATTGTCGTTGTTTCTTTGCCTGACCTTCTGCGTCAGATTTAAGCTGTTTTAAAAGTTTAACTAATGAAATTCTATTTAATTTACCATCAAATTCGTATTTATTAACCCATTTTGTATAATACCTTACATTATCTGCTCGTTGTAATTGCATATATTTTCATCAGTTAGGCGGATCTCGCAATTTTTTGTGCACTGATTTCCCATCTTAAAAGAAAAATGTTACGTAACCCTTTTTACCATGTGGTATCTCAGTTCCTTACACAGTTTATCTAGAATAACTGCCTACCTTATTCTGTTTCCCTGATCTATGACAAAATATACAGTAATTTTCCTTTGTCCCTGATCTGCATAACAAATCTATGACAATAACATTTACTGTAACCTAGTCCCTGATCTGAAACAGAAAAAAGGCAAAAATCTTCCTACCTGAACTCTTGGGTCAACCAGTTCGAGACCGCTCTTGACCAGATCAGAAAAGTGGCCAGCCTCTCAAAACGACAATTCAGTCGGAGGTCTTTGTGCTTCAAGAAGAACCGTTTCGGTAGCTTCTCCTGCGCAGTATTCGACCACCGGTACACTCTGATCTGTAGCTGTCGAGGGTTTCCGGTCAAAGAATGGACCAAACTGTTAAATAAAAACAAATTAGGACAACACAAAAGGCTCAGGATGCAAAAACTTTACTAGTGTACACCAGGAGGCAAAATACCATACAATACAAGTATAGAGTTTTGTCTGGCATGATACAGGAAGTGTTCTACATTTTATAACCATACATTCAAGCTGTGCCCACCTTACTGACATGGTCAGTCACAGGGCACCTACATCACTATAGTCTACAATATTCTATTCATAAGAAAAAGCTGATGTTATACTTTTTAAAAGTTTTCCCATGCGAATAGTACAGCCTTGCAAAGCACCTGGTCAGTTATAATGTCTTTCTGTAAATGTTATTCTTTCAAGGTTTCAGTCCTGCTCGAATACAATAGTCAGTTCAGTCTTGTAATACACTTCTTTGTTCTTCTCTAAGAACATTACTTTTAGCAGCTGTGCTTTATCTCTGATAATATTCACAAGGTCAACCATCTCAGAGGAAGGAAGAAAGATTTTCAATGCTTTATACATTCATTTTCCTGACCCAGCAGATAATCATTTGTGAAAAACATAAGCTTGCTGAGCTGGCTACTGCTAGGGTCAGAGTTCAATCACACTGCAGCTCCAAAGCTTCAAGCAATTACATGTAAGATCATTCTTACTGCCATATTGTAAAATAGAATAAAATGCATTACATACTATTTGCTTTTAAACTAGCACTTTATATATGTTCAAATACATATTTTTTCTAACACACCACCATGCATTTTACGTGTTGTGACTTCAGTGATCACTGTGAGCATGAACAGAATTTCCTCAGTTTTATATTTTATTTATTGATTTTCCTTTATGGCCTCTGCAGACTCACTCTTCAGTGTTTTTCAACTTTTTTCCGTCATTGTGCAGTGCCTATTTAAAAGTTAGTTGGAGTGCTTGCAGAAACCTCAGTATTAAAAAGCCATTCAGCCCCTCAGTCAATCTAGCCAGTTGAAGTTTTTTTCTCACTGAGTATTTTCTAGGTCCTTTGTCACTTTCTTCATTTACCAGATTGATGCATGTTGCTCTCTTGTTATTCCATGTTTCTCTTGCAGCAGAGTCATATGAACAGCCTCTGCTGCCTCAGTCAAATCCATTTGCACATTTCTGCTTCCTCTTTATTTTGTGAGGCTTGTGAATTAATTTTTAATATGCCTTTTATCACCTTTAAGGCTATCTTAATTCCCAGCCACTGAACATACCCGCTGCAGATATGAGCTTTGTTTATGATCATGCACTCCCTCATCAGGGTATTTCCTACTTTCTGCTGTTGAAACACAATTGCTAGTACAGAGCTGCTTGCTTACAAACTGAACTTACTGTGCACTGTGATATGCAGTAGAATTCTTTGTTGCTTTGTCACTGAGGTCAAGTATATACAACTAAAGGGAATATCTTTCCATGTTCTATGAGTGCATTATAAATGTATCCTACATGTTGGTCACTAGTTTGATGTATCTTGACACTGATGAAACTGTGGTTTCTATACTGCTCTTGTCAAATGACTTTTATATCTCATCCTTTTGCAATACTGGTAAAAAATAAACTTAAATTGTACATCATCTCTAATATTTCTTTATTGTTACTGTAATCTGCTTTGTCTAGAGTAGCCTTTACTTTGACCATAGTTCTCACATACGTTCTCTAGATCCATCTTGTGGCAATATGATATTTGCTTGATGTAGTATTCCACCATTTCTACTGACTTGTGGTAGTACCTTGGTTAATGCCATCTGAAAAGTATAATCTTTGCCCAAACTTAGGAGTCTCTCATAAATATATGCAGTCTACAAATAAATGCAAAAACAGCTCTGTATTGTATCTTTTTCTCAGTTGTATACTCAGGAAATCAGTGGTTAAATCTTCAACCACATTCCACTAGTTTTCTTTCCAAATCTTATTCATAATTTTCTTTTTTAAATACGTAAGTGAGGTTGTCATTGTATAACTTTATCAGAACAACCCATGGCATTAGAAAAAGGATAAATACAATATATACTGTCAGCTCAGAGTAGCCAATAAGCATGAATGTATAAGAAAGGTATGAAAAACTGGAATATCTGTTGAAAGCCCAAGCAAACAGGTGGGAGAAATGTGCAAATCTGGCACAAAAAGTAACCACAGGACAGGATTAAATACAGGAGTTGTGAAGTAGAGATCTACCAAGCTTTCAGTGATAGGTACCTACTTATGATGTGTTCACTTAATAAATGATAAGTAACAAGTCATAGTAAACAATCTTTTACTTTTTGACTATGCAGTTCTGATAACCTCAAACTAGGTAATAGGGGAGTTCATAATTTTACTGTGAAAGTTTCCATGTCAACTTATTCTGAATCATAACTTTATCAGGATTTTTGTAATGAGACTAAACTTTCAGATTGGAAAATGCTTCCTCAGTATACTCTATAGTTAGGGTAAAACACTCTGTGAATCCTAGGGATTGTAGTACTCAAACATTCATAATTTGTGCCATGAAAATACATTGGGAGATCCTTGTGCAATCTGTTGCAGATGTACAGTGTCAGCCACTGTAAAATGTACCTTACTGATTATGTTACCTTGCATGTATTTCATTTATAGGGCATATAGTTTATTTTAAAATGTCTTTCTTTTTTAATTTATTTACCCCTGGATTTCTGTCTATCACACAGACAATTCAACTGCTGCTTTTTTCTTTTTGTCTTCCTTTCTTGGTTAGAAACAAGACATTCCCCCCGGATTCGGCAAGCCTTGCACGACGTGCAGGATTAGTGCAGGAGATCCAGCAGGCAATAAGTCTGCTGTGCGATCCAGGAATAACCAGTAGGGGCATGCACTAGCACTCCTGCACCTGCACGGACTCAGCCCCTGTATGCAAATTACCCCATTTGCAGGAGAAATCCATGCAAATTAGGTGAATTTGAGATCCAGGAAGCTGGAAAATAGCCATGCAGGACTAGTTTAATCTGCAAAAATGTACTCCACAAGTAACGGAGTACATTTCTGGAAATTACAAAATGG
>NC_056725.1:1068057308-1068062308 GCF_019279795.1 Protopterus annectens
TATTTGATCAGCATTTTTTTCAGGTTGCTCATCGCACAGGACACTGATATAGGTCGCGATTACTATTGCAGTGCAGACTGATAATATTCAGCAGTTTAGGGTTGCTCGCTCGACATGCCGACGGTATTGACCGCGTTTTTCCAGGTGCAGTTTAGGTAGCGCCACATGCACTTGCGCACATGTCCTATACTGCGCATGGATGAGGGGCAGCGCGACCTTCATTAATGCTATGGCGGCTTACTGCACCCATAGCATATCGCGCCGGTGACGGCTGGCACAGTGGGGCCTGTATAACCGCCTTGGCGGCTGAGCTTCATGAATCCGGGGGTTGGTGTTAAATAGGCATAGTCTAAGTTCCTTTTTTATTTTCATTTAAGAAAGAAATAATGGCAGTACCTTTGTTGAAAGTCTAGGACTGCAAATACAAGCAGGCTATATTTACAAGCAGAGTGCAAGTCAGAATGGAATAAAAGTTGTGATCTTACCTTGCCAGGAAAAAGGACCAGCTGGCTGATAGTCAAGAACATTTACAGATGCGCCAAAAAGAGACATATAAACAAATCAACATGTAGTAGTTGTTTGCTGTGTCTTTGGCTTTTCGGTTGAAATTAAGTCATAGCGGAACTCCAGTCCGCTAATGATTGGCAGTAGATTTTACATGCCAAGTTGCCAGCCCTGGCGCAGCAACCTTCAACAAAAGTGATCGCCGATCGCGCATGTCTCCACACAGAAGACGCAGCACTAGCTGAGAATTGAACAGGGCAGACAGCCTTGCACTGTGAGTAGGCGTTAGCATAACTACCGCTGAAAGCACCTACCACCGCAGAGGAGTCAAATCAACGTAGCCGAAAGCGTGATGATTGTAAAAGTTCCACCTCAATATACTTATGGTGAAAAAACGGGCTTGAGTATCAAAGATCATAAACCCATGAGAGAGGGTATATTCAGAAAGTTTTCAGGTAAGTAAGGCACCCCTAAAATTATAAAAAAGATTTTTGCAATCTTAAAATTTTATTATATCAAAGTAAAAATATAACCTTAGGCAAGTGAGCAAAAAATAACAGATTCAGTTTGCAAAAGCAGAGTCAAGAGTCACCAAAACAAGAAGAATGAGATTATTTGAGCAATTTCTCCAGTTGCCTGTTTTGTGTTGAAAAGTGAAAAAGAATTTCAGAAATTTACTGACACCGGTTTAGAAATGAAGAAAAACAAATCTGCACAGCAGATGTTCTTAAATCAAATAATGGTCAGCTATTTAAAAGTGATGGGATTTATGAAATTTCAATTTTAGCTGACATTCAAGCATTCAAGAATATAACTATAAGTCCAAGAAAACCACAGACTAATTGGCAATTGGAGTGATACCTCCAAACGTGAGAAACCTGAGGAGAAGCATCACTACCAGTAGTTTTGGCATTGTCATCTTGCAATTTTGAAATATATAAATACTTCATTGCAGGCTTTCAGTTTCTCATCATCTCAGTTATTATTAGGTAGAAGATAAAAAACAAGTTCCTTAGGGGTTACTTGGTGCCCACTGTGAGAGTGATAGTAACCTAATTCTGAACCTTGTCACCTATTTTATTATATCTATTCTCTCTGTGCTGAATTAACATTATCCATGTCATTCTTTAAATTAGTTTTTGTATTTACTCTATGGAAAACCTACACTGGAGGGACACGGCTGTTCCCTTGCCCAAGGAGGCCATGGGACTGGGGTTTATATCACATGATCAAAATGCAATAACATCAAACACTATAACATCGAACTCATAACCGCGAAAACCAATACCTCCGAAAGCTGAGAACAGTGAATTTTTGCCCTGGGAAAAAAAATGCTGTTCCAGCACAAAACACACAAACACTACTAACTATGTTGTGCCCCCCCCATACACCCCCTACTTAAATATACCAACTCTGAGATCGCACCACAGTGGTGGAAATGGCAAACCCACAGAAAAGACCCACCAAATTCTTTCCCTGGGAAAGAATGCGATGTTCCGCGGCTTCGCTGTTCTCAGTCTTTGAGGTTTTTGGTTCAATATCATAACATTCGAGGCTTTGCAAGTTTGATGTTATGATATAGACCCAGGGACTGACCTGGCTGGAAAATAGCATCTGACTACATTTGAGAACAAACTAGATGCCGTAACTGAATGCTGAATTAACATTATTCATGTCATTCTTTAAATGAGTTTTTGTATTTACTCTGTAAATGTCCTTGAATGTTATGATATCAAACCGAAAACCTCAAAGACTGAGAACAGCGAAGCCTCAGAACATCGCATTCTTTCCCAGGGAAAGAATTTGGTGGGCCGTTTCTCTGGGTTCACCATTTCCTCCACTGTGGTCTGCAAGGCCATGGAACGAATCATCATAGAACTTATAAACAAAGACATTGGTAATCTCCAAACTCTGGACCCCACGCAGTTCAGGTTTGTAAAAGGTAGATCATGTCTCCTAAACCTGACAGACTTCTTTGAAGCAGTCACCAAAGCCGCAGACAAGGGTAAGGTGGTTCACACAGCCTATCTAGATCTTGCCAAGGCTTTCAATACCATTCCCCACCCTGGAATTATAGATAAACTCACTAAACTAGGTATAAATCCCTATGTCACAAGATGGGTTGCCAACTGGCTCAGTGACAGAACCCACACTGTGAAAGTAGAAGACTCCAAATCCGACTTCAGACCAGTGACAAGTGGAGTACCTCAGGGTTCAGTCCTGGGTCCTCTCCTGTTTGGTATCTACTTCTCTGACATACAGGCTAGCACAGAAGGTCTTTGGCTAATGAAGTTCACAGATGACTGCAAACTAGGAGCCATAATCGAAACTCCTAACGATGTGGACATCCTACAAAAGGGTCTCACTGAGACAGATGCCAGGTGTCAAAGCCATGGTCTCAAACTCAATGCCAAAAAGTGCATTGTCACCCCCTTTGGTAAAAACTCTGTATCCATAAACTACAGCATAGGTGGTAGTGTGATAAGAGACCTTGGGCTACAGGTGGGCAGTAGTCTCTCCTTTGATAATCACATCACCACAGTAGTCAGGAAATCCTTCTACATGGCACACCTCATCACAAAAGGTTTCTCATCCAGAAAAAAAGAGGTCATTGTTCCCCTCTACTCATCACTCATTAGACCCATTATAGAGTACAATGCCCCTTTTGGTATGTACCTCAAAAGACATCTACAACAACTGAAAAGGTCACAGAAATACCTCACAAAGAGGATTACTGGCCTCAAACAGATGCCCTACGCAGACCGTCTCAAAAAACTCCAGCTTTACTCTGTCGCATATCACCTACTCAGAGCTGATCTCTGTCTAACATACAAAGCTATGTGAAACCCAGAGCTGTTGGACATGCTCCACTTAAAGAAATCCCAATCCCTCCGAGCTACATGCTCTAGGGACCTAAACCTTGTCACCACAATAAACAGAACATGCCGGAGGGATAGATTCCTGTCCCAGAGACTTCCCATACTCTGGAATAAACTATCTATATCAAACAAAGCTCCTCATTAGCACTCTTCAAGAAAAATCTTGATGATTGGATGGGAAATAGGAAATTCACCCTGGGGATCACCTCTGTGGCTTTGCTCGTCAGTGTAACAGGAAAATTATTTTCTTGGCTGGCAAAAGCCAGGGTAACTTTTTGGCTGGGCTTGTATAGGCCCCAGGGCCGATAGCCTAGTACCTACCTATGAACCTATGAACCTATGAACCAACTTTATGAATGTAGTTTTTCTTGGTACTTCAGAGCTAAAAGCGTTAGTAATGAAAAACAGTCAAGACATCCATGACTTAAGAGTAAAGCATCTTATATAGAATGCTACTTTTCTTTCAAGGAGAAAACAATATTCAGAGTTGATAAGATTATTGTACCTAACCAGATAAAACAAAAAATGCTTGGAAGAATGCACAATTCATATTGTATAATAGTAACTGTCAAAGAATGAACAAGAGGCAGTATGTACTGACATGGAATACCACCATAAAAAGAAAAACTGGTATATAACTATGATGTATGCAATATGCATTGTAATACCAATCTAGAAAAAGAGTTTTTTCCGTTTGATGGTGCCAATTTATCCTTGGAGTCAGATAAGCACAGATCTTTTACATCTCAGAAAGTAATTTGTTTTAATATACATACAAATGAATATAATACACATTTACATTATATATATATATATATATATATATACACACACACACACACACAAACTCACATATATGGGTCTACTTCATAACACTAAAATTTGAAATTTCATAACGTCGAATTTCATAACACTGAGACCATAACATTGAAAATTCAAAACATTGAAAACTCAGAACATTGAAAGTGTGCTTCATAACATTGAAAACTACATTGCACAAGTAAATCATATCACCTCCACCTACAACAACCGCTAACTAACAAACACACTTTCTACTATGTTTCTGCAGGAGGGACAAGCCCCCCTGCACCCCCCCCATGTGGGCAATCTGTCCCCCACACCCCCCGTAAATTAAATATACCAACTCCAAGATTGCACTACAGTGGAAAAAAGTTAATTTCCTAATCTCAGTGTATGGTGCCTGTGATACAGTGAGGTTAGGAAATTAACTTTCCACTAGGCTTGGAGTTGGTATTTAATTGCTGGGGTACTGAGTGAGTAGGCCTTGCTCCCTGCAGAAACGTAGAAAAATGTATTTATTAGTTAGGTGTTGTTATAGGTGGAGAGGATATTACATATGCGTGTAGTTTTCAATGTTATAAGCACACTGTTCTGAGTTTTCACTGTTTTGGGTTTTCAGTGTTTTGGGATTCAGATGTTTTGGTCTCAATGTTATGAAATTCAACATTATGATATTTCAATATTATGAAGTAGACACACACACACACACACACACACACACACACACACACACACACACATATATATATATATATATATATATATGGGTCTACTTGATATGGTCGACAGTTCATATGGTTGAAACTCATTTGGTCG
>NC_056725.1:1068067308-1068081595 GCF_019279795.1 Protopterus annectens
TTGGACTACATGAAAAGAGACATTGAGGAGCTCTCTGATTATGTAGCCCAGGCAGGTATGACCCTGACCTTGAGCAGTATCCTACCTTCACCAAGAATGATGCCACAATACAGAGATAAGATGATCAGCTTTAACAATTGAAGCTTAAACACTGGTGTCATTTCAAAGGGGATCCAGTATCTGTCTGCCTGGGATGACATGCTGGACAAGCCACGCTGCTTCAAGGGATGGCTTGCACCTGTCACCCTGGGATTCGGATATTGGCAAAGGCTCTTGCCACCCCATAGTGCCTTTTTAGGCAAGGCTCAAATTCTAAACCTACCACCCTAGAACACAAAAAGGAAAAAAACTAAGGGTAATGCTGCTCAATGCCAGAAGTCTAAATCTCAAAATGCACGCACTCGAGGCCCTTCTCAGTATGGAGAACATCGATGTCTGTGCTGTGACAGAAACCTGGTTCAAGGCTCCTGAGAGCACCCCAGCGCTATCAGGTTTTACCTCATATCATGTGTTCCGGCCCCAAAATCCGGACAATACCAAGAAAGGAGGGTATCCATATTCATCAAGGACACCCACACCTCAAGACTGGTGGCAGCATACGATGCATCGGAGACCATCCAGGTGCAATTAACCATAGGCAAGACTGCTCTGCAAATTGTAGCATGTTACAGGCCACCCTCACAAACTCAGGAATCTCACATGGCCTTCCTGAAAACACTAGAGGGATAAATGTATCACCAAACACCATCATACTAGGTGACTTCAATTACCCTAATATAGACTGGGAACACTACTCAAGCCCAAACACCCTAGCCCAAAAGTTCCTGGAATTCATAAACTCAAATGCCATGGAACAACTAGTCACCATCCCCACAAGAGGAGATAACATACTTGATCTCATCATCACGAACATGGGAGCACAATGTTCAACACCGGAAGTATACCCTTCACTGGTGAGATCAGATCACAAACTAATCTCGCTGGAGGTCCTCATCCCACCACCACCTGAAATAAAAGACCACAGTAAAGAACTTCTCAAAAGCCGACTTCACACTTCTAAAGACTAGTGTGGTCTCCTTTCAGGCCCCGAGGCAGTGGGAAAACAATACTCAAGCCGCTGAATCACATACAAACGCCTTCTACCAGCACCTGCAGGACTGCATGGATAAGGCAATCCCAAGCAAAACAAAGACTCTTTGTACCAAAGGCAAGCGTCCAGTCTGGTGGACCCCAGCCATAAACAAACTCTACAACAAAAGGAGGAAGCTACTACAAGATAGAGCAAAATCCTTAAAAGGTAAGACACCCTTGATCACTATAAGTAAAAACTAAGAGCTCTCATAAAATCATCCAAAGCAAATTTCGAGAGAAAAATAGCTAAAGACTCAAAAGACAATCATAAGGCCTTCTTTAGCTATGTTAGAAACCTAGGAGGAAACTCCCAGATATGCTCAGAACTAGTTCAAAATGATGTGAAGATTACTGATCCTACAGACATTGCCAACATACTGGCTGACAGGTTCAGTGCAAACTTCTCCCCTCCCCAAAGGAGAGATATCTATACCAAATGAGTGCAGCCCCCAAACATCTCCAGCGCCCAAGTGAGAACTGCTCTCTCCAAAGCAAAAACACAGCATCCATGGGACCCGATGGTGTCCCCGGCTGTGTGCTCCACGAACTCAATGAGGAATTAAACCCACAGCTAGGACAGCTGTTTAATCAAAGTCTTACCTCTGGATATGTACCCAGGGGTTGGCGCACTGCAACTGTGGTCCCACTTCACAAAGGCGGTGCCTCCACAGACCCTGGAAATTACCGGCCCATTAGCTTGACAAGCCTTATCTGCAAAGCCATGGAGAGGATCATAATGGACCTCATAAATAAAGACATAGGGAATTTGCAGACTTTGGATCCAACCCAGTTTGGCTTTGTCAAAGGCAGATCATGCCTTTTAAACTTGGTTGACTTTTTCGAAACAGTCACCAAAGCCATTGATGAGGGAAAGGCAGTCCATACAGCCTACCTCGATCTGGCTAAGGCCTTGATACAATACCCCACTCGGGTATCATTGAAAAACTCATCAGCTTAAATGTTAACCCATACATCACAAGATGGGTTGCAAACTGGCTGAGTGACAGAACCCACAGGGTCAGAGTTGCTGGCGCCATGTCAGACTCAAAGCCTGTCACAAGTGGTGTCCCACAGGGCTCAGTCCTGGGCCCACTCTTGTTTGGCATCTACTTTTCCGAAGTACAAGCAAACACAGGAGGGTTATGGCTGACAAAGTTTGCAGATGACTGCAAACTGGCGCCATAGTAGAAAACACATCTGACACAGATATCCTTCAGAAGGGTCTCACAGAAACGGATAACTGGTGCCAGAGCCATGGCCTAAAGTTAAATGCCAAAAATGCATAGTCATACCCTTCGGGAAAAACAAGGTTACCCCTAGCTACCAAATAGGTGGCAATCCACTGAGCACAGAAGAAGTTATCAGGGACCTGGGGACCCAGGTTGATAGTAGTCTGTCATTCGACACCCATGTAGCTAAAGTAGTTAGGAAGTCCTTCTACATTGCCCACCTTATCATGAAGGGATTCTCATCTAGATCAAGGGAGGTCATAGTCTCCCTTTACTCATCACTCATCAGACCAATGATTGAGTACAATGCCCCATTCGGAATGTATCTGACCCGACACTTGCAGCAGCTGGAGAGGCCACAAAAGTTCCTCACCAAAAGGATAAAGGGTCTCAAAAATCTGTCCTATGCTGCCCGACTGAAAGAATTCCAGCTCTATTCAGTAAACGCTGCTCAGAAGTGACCTATGCCTAACATACAAGGCCATGTCAAACCCAGATTTGATGAATATGCTTCAACTCAAAAAATCTAGGTCCATCAGAGCCACAAGGCGGAGACTTAAACCTCGACACGGCTATTAATAGGACGTGCTGGAGAGATAGATTCATCACCCAAAGACTCCCTATGCTGTGGAACAAAATCCTGGTTCATGTGAGGCAGAGCACCTCGCTGGCCTTGTTCAAGAGAAATCTTGACCAATGGATGGGAGATCGCAGATATACCCCAGGAATTACCTTAGTGTCACTGCTCGACAGAGGCACAGCAAAATAATGGGTATAGTTCCCCATACTAAAGGGGTGGCGTAAGCCACAAAACAATGGGCTAGGCTTATAAATGCCCTCGGGCAGATAGCCTAGTATGAACCTATGAACCTATGAACCTATGAACCTATATATATATATATATATATAGTGTGATAAGTCAACTTAAGCCTGTTTTCTCAAAACAAAGCATACCTGATGCTCTTAAATCAAGTACTGGCCTACAGTTCAAGAATAACAGAATGTAAGAGATTTGAAAATGAATTGGGATTTAGGCATTAAACTATAAGTCCAAGATATCCACTGAGAAGGAGCACTGTCAGAAGTTTACTTGTTGTTACATTGCAGTTATGGAATAAACAATAACCCACTGCAGATTCTTAGTCTCTCACCAGTTCATTTACTAATGATTAAAAGATTACAAATAAAGTTACCTAGTACAACTTGCTGGAAATGTGATGGCATCTTTATCCCTAATAGCAATGTCCCAAGCTTTGCTTAAAAAGTTTCATTATATCTATTTTCCATGGTCTGTGAGGAATGCGTTATTTTTATGTGGTATATTATCCATCGTGTCTGACTGAGCTGAAAAGGCCATTTTTCAGCAGATGCCCGGGGAGAAAATCTCCAAAAAGAAAAATTACAGACACATTTAGTTATTTAGACATGATCAGTATACACACAAATTACAAGAGACATGTTTTTACAGTGGTATGCGGCACATAAACAGTTACAGTGGAGAGAACAAACAAAAAAATATTAATTTTAAAAATAAAGGCAATTAATAGATTTGTGGTGTACAGCTGAAATTTGGAACATAGGTAGAATACATACATAGTACACAGGTTCAGTACATACATTGTAGATTAGCCAGTGTTTGTGAGTAAGATTGAAAACTATTATCAAGTGCTCTAGATTTAGTATGTATATAGTAATGTATATACATTATATATTATAATATATATGTATATTCTCCCTCTTCTCCCTTTTCTCCAGGCTAACCTGTTCCTATTCACCTTCCTATCCTTTCTAAAAATATTTAGCTTGGGTAACAAAACAGTAAAATTTGATTTTCATGATGTAAGCCTTTTTCCTCCTTAACAAAATTGAAATTTGTAGTGTTTATTCTTTTGTAACTATCTGTAATACATACTGTCTATGACTTTTCATGTTAATTGAAATTGTTTTGGTAATCAAAATATTATTAAACTGTTGTATTTCCTTGTTGGAGCTTTTCTCCCTGGGCCTCCACTGAAAACGGGCCCCCAAGCCAAGTGGACCTCCCCGGTAATCAAACTGAAATAAATAAATAAAATAAATATATATATAGTTAATTGACTTTATCAATAGTTTTACTGGGCACTTTACAGCTAAAGACATTTGCAATGAAAATAATGGTGAAGATTTCAGTGACTTGGGAGTTAAACCTCCTTATCTGGACCAACCATATCTATCAACTCTGCAAGGATCCAAGAGGTTCAGGCAGCACTGAAAGACCATCAGGCATAAAGCTGATGACTTAAACCATTACAACTCTGACACTATTCTATGTCTAGGAAGTATAAAGACTGAGAACTTATTTCAATTTCTGCAGGAGTCCTTACTAGAGGCATTGAACATTTCCCATGGGATAGTAATTAAAAGGGCACATCACTCACTTCTCCCAACCAAATTATATGCAAGCCACTGAATTGCAAAGATAAATTCAGTACTCTGGAAAATGCTTAGGAGGGGAAGGGATTCATCTAAGAGAATAACAATGTCATGATTTATAGGCCAACCTCACTAACATAATGTCAAAAAGAAAAGTTTATACAGTACATAACAGTTCCAATGAAATGTGTATGTTTAGTGCTGCAGTTATCCAGCTTGACTCTAGATAAAGTGGATGTCAAACAAGATAGTCTTTAATACATGAGTCAGCCCTAACTTTCTACAAGAGAAACTCTATCTGAAAAAAAGATTCATTGTGTAAACTCGAAAATGATGGTGGAATCTGCTTTTACAACTTTATGTTACCCCTTTCCTGAACATATTCATATTGGATATTATTGGTATATATTATTACTGGCTGGCAATATGTTGCAGTATCATCTTCCATGTATTTTCCGTCTATATCTAAAATTAGTAACCTGATTACTTCTGGCAGCTGGCATGATGAAACCATATGTCAGGATCATCTCTCATGAAAAGGAAACCACTAGCCATTTTCTGTGGCTGCTGCTAATATGTTTGAACCTTTGGTTAATGAACATTCCCAGCACAGCTCAGAACATCAGACAGAGGAAAATTAAGAGAAGCCCCTGCCCCGTGCAATCTGACCTCCACTGAAACCAGTTCACAGCTTTTTTTTTACAGGACTTTTAGCAAAGACTACAATCTAACAAGTAAATAGAGGATGCAGAAAAGGCATAACAGTAAAATATGACTACAATCTATGTATTGTGTGTATAGTTTACTTCATGTGGAGCTGGTGCCCCCCTTCCTCACACTTAAGCAAGCAATAATGCCTGACAGGGTGTGTGCTAATGTGTAATTAATGCATGCCAGGGGTGTTTTATGAGGCCCGACGCTACAGGGAGAGGGTCTCTACACCCCTAGAAGGACGTTAATTACATATTAGCACACACCTTGGAGGGCATTATTGTGCTTAGAGAATGGGATCTCTGGAAAATTGTTATATTTTACTTACTTATTATTATTTTTTTTAAGTACTATATTTTTTTATATATTTTTGATGATGAATAGTTCCTCTGCTAAATGTTTCAAACTTGGTGTAGTATATAGGTTCATAGGTTCATACTAGGCTATCTGCCCTAGGGCATTTATAAGCCTAGCCAGAGTGTGTTTGGCTTTTGCCACCCATTTTAAATTTATTTTGCTATGCCCTTTTTCGAGGTTAGTATACTGTGCCTCTGTCTAACAGTGACACAGAAGTGATACCCGGGGTAAACCTACGATCTCCCATCCACTCATCAAGATTCCTCTTGAAGAGAGTCAATGAGGGACTCTGCCTAACCTGGACTGGGATTTTATTCCAGAGTGAAGGGAGCCTCTGGGTTATGAATCTATCCCTCCAGCATGTCCTATTTATTTCAGTGTTGAGGTTCAAGTCTCTCGAGCGCGTAGCTCGATGGGATTTGGATTTTCTGAGGTGCAGCATGTCCATTAATTCAGGGTTGGACATGGCTTTATACGTCAGGCACAGATCGCCTCTGAGCAGGCGGTATGCCACTGAGTAGAGCTGGAGTTTCTTTAACCGGGCAGCATATGGCATCTGTTTGAGCCCTTTGATTCTCTTGGTGAGGTACTTTTGGGGTCTTTCCAGTTGCTGCAGGTGTCTGGTAAGGTAAATCCCAAAAGGAGCATTGTACTCAATTATGGGCCTGATGAGGGATGAGTAAAGAGGCACGATGACCTCCCCTGATCTAGATGTGAATCCCTTCATGATTAGGTGGGCTATATAAAATGTTTTTCTAACCACTTTGGCCACGTGGTTGTCAAATGAGAGATTGCTATCAACTTGGGTCCCCAGGTCCCTAATTATTTCTTCTGTACTTAATGGATTACCACCTATGTGGTAATTTCTGGGCACTTTGTTTTTGCCAAAGGGGATGACTATACACTTTTTGCGTTTAGCTTGAGGCCATGGCTCTGGCACCAGTTGTCTGTTTCTATGAGGCCCTTTTGGAGGATGCTTGTGTCGGCTGGAGAGTTGATTATGGCACCCAGTTTGCAGTCATCTGCGAACTTGGTCAGCCACAGTCCTTCCGTGTTGGCCTGTACCTCCGAGAAATATATACCGAACAAGAGAGGTCCCAGGACTGAGCCTTGTGGGATGCCACTTGTAACTGGTTTGGAGTCTGACATGGCTCCAGCAATTCTAACTATGTGGGTTCTGTCCTTGAGCCAGTTTGCAACCCATCTAGTGACATAGGGGTTTATATTTAAGCTGGTGAGCCTATAATGCCCGAGTGGGGTATTGTATCAAAGGCTTTTGAGAGGTCCAGGTAGGCTGTGTGGACCACCTTCCCCTTGTCAATGGCCTTGGTGACTGTTTCAAAGAAATTGACCAGGTTTAAGAGGCAGGATCTGCCCTTAACAAAGCCGAACTGGGTAGGATCCTGTGTCTGTAGGTCCCCAATATCTTTATTTATGAGGTCCATGATGATCCTTTCCATAGCTTAATAGACCAAGCTAGTCAGGCTTATGGGGCGATAGTTTCCAGGATCCGTTGAGGCACCACCTTTGTGGAGAGTGACCACTGTTGCTGTACGCCACTCTTTAGGTACATATCCTGTAGTAAGGCTGAGATTGAACAGCAGTTTTATGTTGAACAGTAGTTTTATGTTTGGGTTTAGCTCTTCTTGGAGTTCATGTAGGACGCAGCCCAGGACACCGTCTGGTCCCATTGATGCTGTGTTTTTTGCTTTGGAGAGGGCGGCTCTTACCTGAGCATCTGAGATGTCAGGGGGGCAGCACTCTGCTGGGATAGATATTTGCCCTTTTGGTGGGGAGGGGAGTTTGCTGAACCTGTCAGCTAGGATGTTGGCAATGCCTGTGGGTTCGGTGTATTTTTTGTCATTTTGGACTAATTCTGAGCATATCTGGGAATTCCCACCCAGGTTCCTAACATAACTAAAGAAAGCCTTTTGATTATCTTTAGTGTCCTGTGCAATTTTTCTCTCGAAGCTGGCCTTAAACGATTTTATGAGTGCCCGTAGTTTTTTGCTAATACTGATCAGAGATGCCTTCCCTTTTTGGGATTTTGCTCTATCATGTAGTAAGTAACTTCCTCCTTCTATTGTATAGTTTGTTTATGGCTGGGGTCCACCAGACAGGACGTCTGCCTTTGGAGGATTGGGTCTTGGTTTTATTTGGGATTGCATGATTCATGCATTCCTGAAGGTGTTCATAGAATGTGTTTATAAAGGATTCTGCGGTCTTGGCCGTATTTTCCACAGGCCTGGGGGCTTTGAAGGATTCCACCTCGGTTTTGAGGAGTGTGAAATTTGCTTTAGAGAAGTTTTTCACTGTGGTTTTTTGGGCAGGGGGTGGGGTCGGGATGTGAATATCCAGTGAGATTAGTTTATGGTCTGATCTTACCAGTGAGGGATACACTTCTGGTCTGGAGCATAGAGTCCCCATGTTGGTGATGATCAGGTCCAGTATGTTTTCCCCCCTTGTGGGAGTGGTAACAAGTTGTTCCATAGCATTTGAGTTTATAAATTCTAGGAACCTTTGGGCTAGGGTGTTGGAGCTAGAGTAATGCTCCCAGTCTATGTTTGGGTAGTTGAAGTCACCCAATATAATGGTGTTTGGAGAGACCTTCATATTTTCCAGTGTTCTCAGGAAGGCCGAGTGGGTTTCCTGGATTTGGGAGGGTGGTCTGTAGCAGGCTATAAACTGGAAGGCAGTTTTACCCACTGTTAGTTGCACATGGATAGTCTCTGATGCTTCGTGCTGTGCCACCAACCTGGAGATGTGGGTATCTTTGACGAATATTGATACTCCCCCTCCTTTTGTGGTTCGGTCCAAGTTTTGGGGCCGAAAAGCATGGTATGAGGTATAACCTGGTAGTGCTGGGGTGCTCTCGGGAGACTTGAACCAGGTTTCTGTTACTGCACAGATATCGATGTTCTCCATGCTAAGGAGAGTTTCGAGTGCGTGCATCTTGAGGTTTAGACGTCTGGCGTTGAGTAGCATTACTCTATGTTAATGGTGTTTGAACAAGAATTTTACATCCAAAATATAGCACTTTAAAAAATGTCCATGTATTTACTTTATTTTTTTGGTTCCTTTTTCCTAAAACATTTGGTTTGCTGCTATTTATTACAGATTGATGTCTCTAAATGATGACATAGATTTGAGGTTTTAGACTTTCATTTCATTTAGAAACTTCATTCTAACATAAATCCTTGTTATTTTTAGCAACTGTTATAAGAACGATAATTAAAAGCTATTCCTGTTTTTGAGCCTTTTTTCTCCCTTTATTTATCCATATTTCTTTAGCTGAAAGGTCAAGAGATATGCAAACCTCTTACAGATTCATAGATTAGCACTAGGCTAACTGCCCTTGTGGGCCATTTTCAGCCTGGCCAATTACCCCATGTGAGAATCAACCCCTGCATGTTGTGTTTGTAAGATAGACACCTTAACCATTATGCCAACACCTTTACTACTATTTCCATTGGTCGATCTGTCTCATGCAGGCACACATACACACATCTCTGCTTCAGAAAATGCAAGCAGACACAAATATTAACGTTGCAGTAATGTTGTGATTTTATAACAGGATCATGTAAAAATATTATTGTTATTTTGAGTCTTTGTCCCCTGTTTATTTTATACTTATCTGGATATGTTGAGGTAAGAGGTCAAGAGGTATGCAGACCTCATAACTGCTGCTGCTGCCAGGATCTCTCTCACTCTTCACTCTCTCTCTCTCTTTGACACACACACACACACACACACACACACACACACACACACACACACACACACACACACACACACACACACACACCCTGTTTAAGTTTCTTTTGTTTTTTCTTTATACTCACTAAACAGCAAAAGCGCTGCCTAGCTACTGTAAAATAATGGCTCAATCGATCTCACTGTTCACTGTCTCTCTCTCTCTCTTTCTCTAATACACACATACACAGTCCCTTCTGCTTTCACACACATACATATACACACACACAGTGTTTTTTGCTTTCATGCATGCATTCACTCACACAAGCAGACAAAAACAAACTGTGTATTAATTGGATTATTAGATCAGTCCTGTAATTGGTTGTATTCTGATGATTTTAGTATAAATAGGGGGAACAATGAGAAATTATGCATGCATTTGATGAAGTCTTGATTCTGATGAAAACGCAGTTTGATTTGTAGTGTTTATGTGTATATGTTTGCCGTTTTACTATTTTTATTGTGGATTAATAAAGGATTTGCAGCTCAAGAGATCATTGTTGGCCTTCTGAAGTGCTCTTTTTTGCATATTTTAAGTTGGTTGGTTTTGAACACTTTGTTTCTCACATTATTTGGTGGTTCCCCTAATAACATACTTATGTTTCTCAGAACAGTATCTATTAATTTGAAAAGTTTGAATTCAAAAGCAAAGAAAACTCCATTACATATGAATTAATATTATGTTTATTCAGAAAGCATGTAAGATGTTTGAATACTTAAGGGGAAAGCTGAGCTTTATTGTTTTGCTAATCCATCAGAAAGCAGGATTGTTAATTAGTTTTCAAATAACTTAGGCTGAAAAGCATCGGGAGCTAAGAAAAATGGGTAAGGAAGATAGGTCACAAATAGAACTGATACTGATACTGATACAGTGGTCCTTAGCTTTGTGTTATGTTTATTGCACCAATATAGATTGTCATGCCTTCTTTGTTACACTCTTTGAAGAGATAAGGAAAATTAATCTGGACAGCATCCCACTCTTGATAGGAGGGGTGAGTTTAATGTTGCAGAGGACTCTAACAGACAAGTCTAACCTGAAGCTAGAGCAGTACTTTGAAGGTCAATGTGTATTCCATGAAAAATATCTCCGACCTATAGTATGTATTTAAATCTTCAGATTGTAAGGCACCCAGTCATTTGAAATGTTTGGCTAGTGTCCCCAACCCTTCTTTGGGTGATAAGCAAAACTGAATTCACTGTCATACTCTACCTGACCACAATGTCGTGGAAATTAATTCTGCATTCAGCAAACTACTATAACTTAAAAGAGGACAGTGGATAATAGACTCTTGATTTTACAGGATGCAGACTCTACCACCTTCATTAAATAAGAGCTTACTAAATATGTACAAATAACCCCCTAGAGTGCAATGACAATGTACACATGGTGGGAGAGCTTCAGGCTGGAGTTAAAAATCAATAAGCCCAGCAGAAAAAGCTCTTCACTGAGCAAAACTTGATACATTGATATAACAATTAAAATTCAAGATGCATGCTCTATGCACTCCCAGTCTAGATTTTGCAATGAAAATATTTTGCAACACAACAAATTTGCTAAAATGAGGCTGTCAGAAGCATTAATGGAGAGTGTTGGACCTTAAGAGTCACTTTTCAGTCATGGCCTGTGGAACATAAACTTCAGAAGCTTCTGGCTTTCTGGCTGAAACAATGTCAGATCAGAGCTAAACTATGTCTTAAGAACTCAACAAGTCCAAATAAGCCACCTAAAGATGTAAGAAAGAAAACTCCTAATTTTTATGCAACTGTGTATATAGAAATGTCTTCTCCCAAATCTAATCCACACTTAGTATCTGTCATGCACACACCTTGCCACCCTCACCCTGATGACATAGAATCACTAGCACCACCAATGACATTGTAAGAAGTGGTTTCAGCTATTAAGGCTAGCTCTGGAACAGAAGCCCTTGGTCCTGGTGGCTTGACTACTAGCATTTCTAAAGTATTGGCTGGTAGCATTACTGAACTATTACCAGAGATGTTTATGGAGATGTTTAGCCATGGTGCTCACCTTCCACTGGGGAGTGCAGAATACTGGCTCTCCCAAAGCCTTTAAGGAACCATGACAGCTAAAAGGCAATCGGCCTGTATCTTTAATAAATGCATAGGCTAATCAAGTTTATCCCATGCTTCCTTGTTTGACCCATCCCATTCAAATTGGCACCGAAAAAAAATGTAGTGCTGACCATTTGATAGGCTTAGTTACACCAGTCATTACTGTTCTAGCTGAAATTTTAAAAAGTATTTGATTATGTCAATTGGCATATGTGATCTGTACTTAGACATTTTTCTCCCTTAAATGTAGTATTGCTGTAAAGACTTTGTATTATTGCTCATATCCTTGTGCTTTGTCTGGCTGTACAATATTGTCTCTCTTTCCCGTGTCTAAAGGTGTGACTCATGGTTATCCCTTATTCTGTCCTCTGTTGTTTAATATGCACTGAAACCCTAGTTTAGTTTGTGATGCTTTGTCTGTTGTCGCATGGCTGGAATTTATTCAATGAGGAAGGACAGTAACAATTTGTAGATGACTGAATCTTGCTCTTGGAAGATATAGAAAGCATAACATTTTTCCTCATTGGAACAAGTGATCATGGGATCCATAAGATATACACCTTTAAAGAGAAACATTTAGTTCTTGTCACCTTTGCAAGCACTTAATAGTGCTGACCTCCCAAATTGAGCATATATGATACCACTGGTGTAAATTTTTATTTATCAGTCAAATCATCAAGATGAATCTTAAAGGTAACTAAAGTAGTAATTTGACCTGTAGTGATAAATTATTCCAAAAACTAGGGAATACAGTGCGTTAGGAATCCATTCCTCTAGTAAGTTTTTTTCTTGTTGGTGTAGATTTAGGTCTTTAGTGTTGGTATTTGTAGAGCCACTGATTTTGAAAAGAAATAGGAGATCACATAAGACCAGGTTATTAATGAAACAAAAACAGCAAGATGCAGGTTAGCTCAGAGTAGCCAGTAGGCTAGTGAGTGTAAGGAAATCAGGATAATCTATTAGGATAGTTGAAGGTTTTAAGATCTTTCTTTTATTGTTTTTTATTAGAAATCTATGGAACCTTCCACTGATTGATATGCTTGCATTTGCACATAGCAAAGGAGTTTTTGCCTTCAGTGATGTCTCTAATTAGGGAAGAGAACAGTGGTAGGATAACTTCTTTGTATCTTAAAGATATTTAACTGGATGTGATAAAAGGATCTCTTGACTATATTGGTAGCTTGATGATTGATTAAGACAGAGTTGTCCACGTAAGCACCCAGTTTCTTATTATAGTGTCTGTCTGTCTGAAGAGGAGTACTATTTATAACATATGAGGTGAGAGCAGTTTTTTTCTTTTTTTGCCAAATGCTACTATGATGTACTTTTTTGCATTTAGCTTGAGACCATTTTTAGTATGCCAGGCATGTGATTATTCAAGCCCTTACTGGAGTTGTTTCTCTCAGTGGATGAACAGATAACAGTGCCCAGCTTGCTGTTATCAGTATATATGTCAACCATACTTCAGAGACATTTGTTACATGCCTGCAAAATAAATACCAAACAAGAAAGGGCTCTTTGATGATCCCTGTGGTGCCCCAGTAATTATAAGTTTATGTTTAGAGAGGGTTCCATCAACTTTCATAACTTTGGTATTGGTTAGACAGACAGTTTTCAATCCAGCTAACAATGTCAGGGTTTACATTGTCTGTCCAATTTTTCAATAAAACTAGTGGGAGGATACTATCAAAGGTCTTGGCCAAGTCAAAATAAATTGTGTGCCTGGAGTGTCCACAGCTTCTGAAACCTTTTTTCAAAGAAGCTTACTAGTTTCACAAAAACAAACTGATTGGAATCTATTTCAGCTAACTTACCTAATGTCAACATGAATGAGTTATGCTATGCTATGTTCCATGGCTTTGCATATATGGCAAGCAGACATACATTCCTGGGTCTGTAATGTAGCCACCCATGTGCAGAGGAGTTACAGTGACTATTCTGCAGATGTCAAGGGCAAACCCTGTGGATAGAAGAAGAACAGTTTGCAAAGTGCATACTTCGGACTGTTGAGAATGTAGCCTGATATGTTGCCCGGTCTCAAGGAACTATTACTTCTAGCCTTTGACAGGAATTCTAATGCTCTTTCAATAAAAAGTTGATTTTCAGGGATAGCGGTGCAACAGTGTGAGTAAGTTGGGTAAAATTAACACTAAATGTGTCAGCTAATATATTGGCTATATCTTTGGGATGGAAAAGTGTGATATGATTCAGTGCATTGCTGGATATTATTTCTTAATGCCCTGACATAACTGAAGAGAGATTTGTAGTTTCCGATATCTGTAGCAACCTTAAGATCATACATTTATTTACATTTTTTAATAATGTTCCTAAGTTCCTTGTTGGCATGTTTTATTGTGGTCTGCAGGTAAGAGAATGGGGATTTCATATAACCTTTCTTTATCTTTCTTCTTTGGTTATACAGATTATTAATGTGGGAGTTATACCAGAGAAGTTTATTGCTGAATTTCCTATTATATTTAAGAGTATAGATGTACTGACCTTTCTATGCAACTGTATAGATACTAGTAAAAGCAGAGGTGAATGCAGTAGCCATCTCGTTGGCTCAATTTGTGGGGAAATTGTTGAGAATTTTGCAAAGGTCTTCTACAAGCTAAAGTGGA
>NC_056725.1:1068082095-1068100019 GCF_019279795.1 Protopterus annectens
TCAGCCTGCCCTACGATGCGCACACCAGCGCAAACAGTGTTAAACATCTCCCAACATGCTCCCACATGCTCATTCTGCCTTACACGCTACAACACTGCCCTACTCGCTTCATACATACGCTTGCATGCACGCCCAGCAAGAAACTTTGGTGTAAGTAACAGTGTACACCTTCCATTTCTTGACTTTCCCTGACTTATCTAGTGGCACACCTCTTTCCATGATCTGTGTCTGTCATCTGTCATGTTACACTGACCTCCAATGAACTGCATTTCTTTCTACCATTTCCCCCTGTGATGTCACCTATCTCCTACTCTATTCTGCCCCCTTATGTATCTCTTACACTACTCAGACTGTGCTCATTTGCTATGTGACTGTGATAGTCAGTATCCTAACCCTCATTTACATGAGATTGCCTACTAATGCTTAGTTACATGTCTTAGACTCAGCTTCCCCCGTTAGCAACCACTACACGGTGGCCATGTTGTTTTTGGTCTGCTGGTCCCTGCATTGTCATTTCATGTATTGCATGAAACCCACATTTGTGGGTTTATAACCTTCTTTTTTATGTTTTTATACAGCGCAGCCCATTTGCGCGGGGCTGAGCTGGGTTTAAACATCGTCGATCGCCGAAAAAAAAAATTATATTTTTATTATTTTTGCATCGGATTACCTTGCCAATGGCCACATTTTTGGCCATTGGCATTCTGCCTGAGACATATGCAGCCTTTATTTGGAGCTGACATGGCTCAGTTGTGGAATTTGCAGAAACGTACTCAGTTGTCAACTGAGTATATTTCTGCAGCTAAAACGTCTCTTACACGGACTGGTTTCTGCTTCGTGGATCGCTAATATATCTCATTTGCATACCTTTTGGCTGCAAGTGAGGTATTTAGCATGTCCACGCCCAGTCCGTGTAAGAGACGTTTTAGCTGGTCTCTTACACGGAGTTTAGGGCTGTTCCTGGATCGCGAGGCTTGCATGGAGTGTTACACGTCTCTTACACTCCGTGCAAGCCATCGGGAATCCTGCCCATTATTAATCAAACCAAAGAATTAAAATGCTTCATTAATTAAATGAAATTTTCAAAACCATAGTATTTGATAAAAACAGCAGAAATATTCATATGGGGTTCAAAATTACTTCTGATTTGCATAATGAGCATGCTTAAAGTAAAACGAGCACAAGAAAAGTATAATGAGCATGATAAGAGATTTTAGGATGAGGTGTGTTCCAGGTTATATGTTACATGCAGAACATCCCCAGGCATGTACAGTATGGTAATGGGGCATGTAATGGTTGTTTATGGGCAATACATAGTGTGACATACCATCATATACACATTGACAAACACATAACAGTCAGACACACATCTGAGAGAGCTGGGCCTATCAGTGCTAACTACCTTGTCAGTGTGTCCATTGTGTTACAGGTAGGTTGCACATAGCACATGCATAACTGGGCTGTATAGTGTTATCAGTTACCTATATGGTTGATAGTGACAGTGGTCACCATACAGTGGTACATGCATGGGACATGTACCGGGGGTATCATGGTGTAATGACAGTATACCCAGCACCCACACCCCACTGTGGATATTGTATGCACTGGAACACATGATGACACTCTGACATACACACCATCACACATTGACCAGGACTGCAATACAACCCCTTGTCCATCCGAAGAGTGCTACTACAGGGATATGCATCTAATGCACATGCCACAGACATGGTAGGGTGATGCATTGTCATGTCTCCCCTACAGGCAGCAACATCACTATCCTTAATACTGTGTGGCAATGCATATTGTAATAGGAGTATGTGGCCTCGGAATGCTGTACCCTACATATATACACAAATGCACACATATACACTTGCCAGAACTCAGTGGGTATCCCATGCCTATCAACCCATCTGTACAACAGTGTTGTGCTGGTACTGCAAGGCCCAGGTAGCCTTTAGAGAGAAAAGAGTAGCAAGGTACATGTAATGTACAGTACAGCAGCAGCTACATCTACCTATGGCAATCGGTGATGCGGTGGGTGTGAAGGACCTCAGGGTATTCCCAACTACAGATCTACAAACACACAGACATTGATATTCTCAGTAATGAACATGTATACATTTGTCATTACTAGAGTGCATTGTGCAGGTGTTCATAGGTGTGTACCAGGCTACTGTCCATGTAGAGATGGGAAGTGTAGGGGATGTGTGCACAGTGGTATCATTCCACCTGCCATGTGCCAGCAGACCATCTATCAACAGACACCACTGGGTTGATCCTCAGGGTGAGAGTGACATGCATCAGGCAATCCTCTGGGTGCTTCTTGCAGAAGGCCGGTGAGGTGCTCCAGTTGACATGTATGCAACATGCATTATATAACATGGCTAGTGTCTGTCTTGGAGACCTGTTCCCAAGCATGTTCTGTTGACTGTGTTAGTATAGTTGAGGTATCCAGGCATGTGGTGCATGCAGGGTGTGGAGTCATATCTGTGGCATTTATAACACAGCTGGGCAGACATGTCATTGTCATTCAAGCATAGATTGCCTATAAGTATCCAAGATGGATACCTGACATCTGCACATCTGTACAGAGGACAGGCAGACATCAGCTATCCAACTAGCTATGCATTAGGATGAATGTGTTGACAGACAGACGTCTGAAACTGATAGGTATGCCATTACTACATGATGACAGCCTTCACTGACATGTGCTATACACACAGTAGTCTACAGTCATTTTCCACATGTCAGATCATTATCCAGTAGGAAATATTTAATGAGACACAGCTCACATACCAGGAACATGACAGTGAGGACTCAGAGTCCATCTTTGCATGTAGGAGTGTTTGTTTACAATACTACAATTAGCAATCTACTCTTACTTGGGAAAGTACTGTCAACAGTAGTAATGTAATGATATCCTACACACCAGTGTGACTGCATATAACCTGGGATACTACCCATGTATGTAACACATTCACACGGTGTTGTACAAGCCATATATACTCAAGTGTCCCAGACAGCAGACTCACACCCCTTGCTACTGTAATGAGAGCACATAGATGCATGTTATGTACATGGCATTACATACATTTATTACAGATGTCATTACCTTGCTATGTTATCAGACTGAAATGTGAGCACTGGTTACCAGGGCTGAGCCATGCTTAGCAGGTGTCACCATTGCTGCAATATAACAGCTAAGCACATTTGCGCACTGGTAAGCAAAGCCTACAATGGTGTAAGCGCCCATACATTTAACCATACCTTAGCACAGCTTAGCTTTGCACAAACCTGCACAAATGTACTTAAAGCTGCTCAAAACTGCATTAACCACTCTGTATCCAACAGCCCTTGTTCTGCCCATCAACAAAATAAACAGCCCTTGCAGGTCTTGAACCGAGGATACTGTACACATATGTATGCATATGTCAACCACTACACCATAACAGCTGTGAAGACAGTGTTGATTTTGCAATATATCTGTCAGTACACATACTGAATAGAATTGAACAATTGCTGTGACTTCTACAGTTGTATAGTACTTGTTAATGATATTACTGGTGCATCACATATGTTGTTATATCTAAATATACACATATCATATGCATACGATGTGATACTTCTGGGAAGTTATACACAACAGTTATATTCATAACAGTAATGTTTAGACATGACAAGGATATGGATATATATATATATATATATATATATATATATATATATATATATATATATATATATATACACATATGTAGATATATGTGTACATGTACATACAAATATTTATTTATATGTATGTATTTATATACATCTGTATATTGCATCATATATATGACCATATATAGATCTCTCTGTATATAGTTATATGTATATATATATATATATATATATATATATATATATATATATATATATATATATATATATATATATATATGTATATATATATATATATATATATATATATATATATATATATATATATGTGTGTGTGTGTGTGTATGTATGTGTGTGTGTATATATATATATATATATATATATATATATATATATATATATATATATATATATGTGTGTTTGTGTGTGTGTGTGTGTGTGTGTGTGTGCAGATATGTATATGTGTATATATATCTATATAGATATATTTACATATATATATATATATATATATATATATATATATATATATATATATATATATATATATATATATATATATATATATATATATATATGTATATATATTTATATGTTCAACATATGTCCAGAACATGGGGTAGAGTCATACCTCAGCACCAATAGTCTCATCCTCTTAGTGCAAGATGATGTCATGTACATATTGCAGATATATATGTATACTGTTGCTACTGTAACAGGGGCTGTCATAACACAAATATGTATGGGAGGTCACATCTGCTATTGACATGTATGCCATCAGTTACTGACAGACATCCTAAGGTAATCATAGTTCAGTGCCACTGATATCACAGTAATGGTTCTGTGGAATACAGCAGAGATATGACCAATAAATATGGAGAGTCTGACACACTCTGGTCAGTCCAGAGGTATACACAGAACCCCATAGTTCATGACATGTGGACCAAGCCTGACAATGTGGATGTTAACAGCCATGTACATGTGTATAGCATGTAAATAAACATATGCCCACACAGTTTATGCATTCACACACTCCTGTCTCTCCTGACACATAATAACTGGTGGTGCACAGGTCACATGTCCACATACTGCCCACTAGTTAGTGGCATACATCTGTACACCATCTCACTGCTTTGTCAGAAATACATGACAGTTATGGTGGCCTGGCAGCAGTACATCTGCCAAATATCTGGACATAACATCACACTGGGTAAGTACACTAAGTTGCTAGGCATATAACAATGCATTGTGCAAACTATAGGCAGACTGCCACAACACTGGCCTACATTTCTTATGGGGGAATACACATGTACCTGCAAATATAATAGGCTCTACAGGCATGTCAAAGCACAGAGTAACAGACACCTGTGTGAAAGTGCATACCCACAACCAATGTGAGCACAACAACAGCCACATATGGTAAGCAACCTTAATATTACAGTATATGGACCATCCTCATATGTGCCACTCACACACTAACCCTACATATACTGGGCCACTACACAGTGTGGTCCATTGCCTGTCTGTGGTATGGGACATGTGTGTGTGTTGGCCCTACACACATGTAAGCCTGTAGGGTACCATACTCTGGAGCAGCATGTAACATCAGATAGAACAGGACCAAGAACAATGACATCTACCACAGTCTGTACACAGGCCATCGTACATATTCATGATACACACACTGTCGACAGTTACCATAAGTACACAGACCTCACTACTGTACATACAACCACAGAATGCCCAGGTTATGTCCTCAAATGTAACCCCTACTATATATGACATGTCTAGCAGTCTGATATCTCACTGGCATGCTATCAGATATGATGTCAATAAATAATAGTGTACAGAACCTATGCACCTCTTACTACATGAAATATGTACAAAAGTTGACAGAGCTGTGGCGAGAGGCACAAACACAGAGCCAATATTGACATGTTGCTATAAAACCTCATACATTTACTGTTGTAACAGGGTTTGTTATGACATAACTCCCATGAGGGATATGATGACAGTAACTCTCATGGCTGTCACCATGTACTGACTGCAATCCTCAGACTATGCTTCTGCAGTTCTAAGATAGGTTATCTGTCAGTAACACAAGACACATAAGACTCAAAACACTGGCCAGTCTGCAGATAACTCTACAGGAGGAGTTTCCTTAAATGCATAACACTGTCATGACAGATATTAAATAATGTAAACCAGCCATATCCATACAAACCCTGTTAAACCAACATTACTCCAAATGCAGAAGAGCAAAACTTACATTCTGTAGTCATGTCTGGAGCATCCCCCTCCTGTTTGTTGGCTTGTCTCCACAGTGTATGTTGTTAGCGGTATATCCCACTACCATCTGTGTTGCTGCTTGCCAAACATCAAACTGAAGTCCTGCTCACAGTGAATTAAAATGGCCAACACCCACATGATGTTCCTAGTTATAGGGGTGTGTTTCCATGCAATTGGCTATAGGAATCTTACCACAGCTGTTCCACATGCAATCAGCTAGTGGGGGACTGCAATTCGTGCACAGGCCATCAGCTGATCATGAGCATCACTTACAAAACACAAGCTGCTGCCTAAGCAAAGCAGGTGTATTTCTCCACATCCACCAGAGAGGGAGTGAGAGAGATAGACAGAGTAAGACAAGGAAGGGGTGGGAGAGTAAAAGCTAAGCATGTTTGTGTCACACACATACTACTATCGGGTTTCAAACCCCTGCTGGACTATGTGTTACTATTACATGTTTATGCAGTTATTGCATGTGCCACAGAGCTTACATGTTGAGGAGCTGTCCAAAGGTATATTTGATGGTGAGTGACATCAGTAGCAGTGATAAAGGAGGGATAAGGTAGGTGTACTACACTTGCCTGTCCACAAGAACAGGTGTCAAGGTCGACACAGCCACACTCTCTCAGGGACTCATACACATTATCACAGTTGGTAGCATCAGGATTAGACTTCCTAAGTAGCTAGTTTGCCACAGTACAGTAATACGCAGGTATCACATGCACCACAGAGGTTATCAGGCTGATATATGGGAAAAGGGTATGTCAAGGTGTCTGACATCAGAAGGCATGCTTCAGTAGACCAATGGGAGGTGTAATGACTGTGCATGGTGTCCAAATCATTATACTCCAAACACACAGACACAGGTTTGCCATTACTGACATGTATGGGTGCATTGCTTCACAGATGTGTAGTGGTTGACTGTGCCAAAAGGCTTTAAAAGGCTAGGTAAATGGAATACCTTGGCATCAGACCACATGACAATGGTCTGGAGTGTGGTTCAGGGGTGTAGTGTCTGAATTGGCCCACACAGGTGGGTATTGTATTCACCATCCACTCATCTGGGTTACTATTGTGGGTTGCAGGTGCTATGCAATGCTTGCCATGTATGTGTTCTATATTCCATAACATGGACAGTGTCTGGGATATGCACACGTCCCACATGCATGCTCTGTGACACATGGAAGTGTACCTAGGGTGTCTGGGTCATGTTGGGTAGACAGATTGTTATAATCAGATGTGCCATTCCTGACCTCATGTGGTGAGAACTGGCAATGGACACCAGGTTGACCCTGCACCAACATTGACAGTATGATAGAGGTATTCAATCGTGTCAGTGGCATCTGTCCATACAGGGTTTGTGTATAAGGCATGGTATGTCCTTTGTGGGTTACATTTGCTGGCTCTACAATTGTTGCAGGCGTCCAGTGGGGAACATAGTGAAGGAGCACTATATGCAATTATTTGCCTATTGTAGGGATGGAACAAGGTGCCATGTCCTCTGTAGTCCACTGCAAGCACACCATGGTTACTATCTGTGGGCAATATGCAGGGAACTACCAACATAGTGGTTGTTGTCTAGCCAAGTGTGTTTGTGTATGATACATGGGTGGAGCGTGTTCTCTGGGTAATACAAGGGTTGCCTATATTGTTCCCCAGGCATTGATGTCACATGTAGGGGTATGGATTGTGTACACCATCCTCTCTGCTGTTTGACATCAGTTATCCTTGTAAGGTGAACATTGTGACATATAATAGGCCCACCATGTAAGAAATTTGCAAAATCTGCTCCACAATGAGTCCTTATACACTCACAGCTACCTCCACACAGGATACTAATGACAAACACACACACACACCAAGTCTCACAGTTGCCATGTCTGTGATTAAAACTCCTACCTAACTAGTACATCACACTACAGCATTATGCAGTTGTAGCATGCACCACAGAGATTACTGGGCTACTACTTCCCCAAAGGTGTATTTCAATGTGAATGACATCAGCAGGTTTGCCAAAGTATGGCAATGGAAGTTGTAGTGACTGTGAATGGCCTCAAAAGAAATGATACCTACACAGACACGCACAAAGTTTTACAGTTGCCATGTCTGCAATTAGAACTCCTACCTAACTAGTACATCATACTACAGCATTACGCAGTTACAGCACATGCCATGGAGCTTACTGGGCTATTTCATCTCAAAGGATGTATATCAAAGTGAATGACATCAGCAGGTTTGCCAAAGTAGGGCAATGGAAGTTGCAGTGACTGTGAATGGCCTCAAAAGCATTGATCACTACACAGACACACACACAAAGTTTCACAGTTGCCATGCCTGGGATTAGAACTCTTACCTTACTAGTACATCATATTACTGCATTATGCAGTTATAACATTTGCCACAGAGCTTATTGGGCTACTTCTTCTCCAAAGGTGTATTTCAAAGTGAATGACATCAGCAGGCTTGCCAAGGTTGGGCAATGGAATGTGTAGTCATAGGTTCATAGGTTGGTACTAGGCTATCGGCCCTAGGGCCTATGCATGCCTAGCCATGACAATTCCTTGGTTATGTCTTCCCACAATATTTATGTCCCTGGACCCTGTCTAGCAGGGCAACTGACATGCTCCCCGGGGTCAATTTCCTATCCCCCATCCAATCATCAAGGTTACTTTTGAAGAGGGCCAAAGAGGCAGTCTGCTTGACATGTATGGGCAGTTTATTCCAGAGTCTGGGGAGTCTCTAGGTCAGGAACACATCCTTCCATGTATTGTTCATTGTGATGACAAGGTTTGGATCCCTGGAGCATGTGGCTGTGAGGGATTTGGGTTTCTTTAAGTGTAGCATGTCCAACAGCTCTGGGTTTGACATGGCATTGTATGTTAAGCAAAGATCGCCTCTGAGTACATGATATGTCACAGAGTATAGCTGGATGATTTTAAGATGGTCAGCATAGTGTATCTGGTTTAGGCCTGTGATTCTTTTAGTGAGGTGTCTGCAGCCTTTTTAGTTTTTGCAGATGTCTTGTGAGGTACATATCTAATGGGCCATTGTAGTCTGTACTGGGTCTACTGAAAGATGACTACAGTGGGACAATGGCCTCCTTTTTTCTGGATGTAAAGCCCTTAGTGATGAGGTGTGCCACATAGGTGAATTTTCTGACCATTGTGGCGATGTGGTTATCAAAGGTGAGACCACTGTCCACCTGTGTCCCTAAGTCTCTTATCACACTTTAGGTGTTTAGTGTACTGCCACCTATGTGGTACTTCACAGGTACATGTCCCTTCCCAAAGGGGATAACTATACATTTCTTGGCATTGTGCTTGAGACCATGGCTCAGGCACCAAGCATCTCTTTCTGTAAGGCCCTTCTGTAGAATATCCACATCATGTGGGAATTCAATATTGGCTCCCAGTGTGCAGTCATCTGCGACCTTTGTTAGCCAGAGTCCCTTTGTATTGGCCTGTACTTCAGAGCAGTAGATGCCAAACAAGAGCAGTCCCAAGACTGAACCCTGAGGTACTCCAACTGTCCCTTGTCTGGGGCTGGAGTTGGTGTCACCTACTTTTACAGTGTGGGTTCTGTTAGTACAGCAGTTGGCAGCCCATCAGGTGATGGAGGGATTAATTGCCAGCTTGGTACATTTATCTATGATTCCAAACTGAGTGATGGTTTCAAAGGCCTTGGCGAGATCTGGATAGGTTGTGTGAACCACCTTACCCTCATCCACAGCTCTGGAGACTGATTCAAAGATGTCAATCAGGTTAGAAGTCATGATCGGCCCTTCACAAACCCAATCTGGGTGAGGTCCAGTATTTGCAGTTTGCCAATGCCTTTGTTTATAAGTTCCATGATAATACATTCCATGGCCTTGCAGATCAGGCATGTCATACTGCTGGGGCTGTAGTTCCCAGGATCCAAAGTAGATCCCCCTTGTGGACTGGGTTAACTGTAGCTGTGCACCACACAGTGGGCATGAAGCCTGAGGTGTGGCTATGATTAGACATGGCATGTAGGTGAGGTGCCAGTTCATTTTGTAATTCATGTAGTACCCAGCCTGGGATGTTGACTGGTCCCATGGATGCTGTTTTCTTAGCTCTGGAGAGTGTGGTTTTTACCTGTGTGGCTATTATTATCAGAATCTGGCAATCTTTCAGTGTTGAGATAGGCACTTTCGGGGGTGGGAGGGGGTGCAGTTGGTACTGAATAGATTTGCCAGGATATTGGCAATATCCTTGGGAGCAGTATATTTAGTACCATCCTGTTGTAGCTCAGAGCAGATCTGAGCATTGCCTTTTAGATTCCTGACATAGCTATGCAGTTGCCTTTGGCATCTTTGGCTATATTATGTTTGTAACTAGCTTTGGAGGATGTTATGAGGGATCTCAGCTTCTTACTTAAGCTGGTAAGGGAGTATTTTGCATCCTGGAAATTCCCTCGTTTCTGCAACAGTTTCTTCCTTTTGTTGTACACTATGTTTATAGCAGGGGGCCACCACATTGGCTTCCTTTTTCTTGGTGGGGAGCGTCTTGGCTCTATATTGGATGGCACGATTCATGCATGAGTGGATGTGCTCCTCGTACAGTGCCTTTGTGTAGGATTCAGCAGTCATCCTTTCAGTTCCTGTCTGCATCGGTGTCATGACGTTAGTCATGTCTGACATGTGTAACATGATGTTGGCTTTGGAAATGTGTGTTATAGAGGTTTCCTTACTGAGGTGTGGGGGAGGGATGTTAAGGGTGTTTAGCTTATGGGCAGACCTGACAACTGATGATGTGACCATAGGTTTGGAGCATTGATTTCCCATGTTGGTAATAACCAGGCCTAGGATATTTGAGTCCCTGGTGGGACTATGGGTTACTTGATCCAGGGCATTGGGAATTATGACTTCTAAGAACCACTGGGCACACGTGTTGGTACACAAGTAGTTTTCCCAGTTAATGGATGAGTAGTGTAAGTCACCCAGTATTAGGGTGTTTGGTTGTATCATGATATTTCCCAGTATGCTTCAAAAGGTGTAGTGGGAATCTTGGGGCATGGTGGGGGATTTGTAGAAAGCTAAAAAAATTGGATTACAGTCTTACCTAGTGTTAGTTGCACCGTGGGTATTTCAGATGTATTCTGTTGGGCAAGTAGCCTGGTGGTGTGACTATCCTTGGTGAATATGGACACTCCTCCACCTTTAGTGTTTTGGACCTAGTTTGGTGACCGACAGGTGTGGTGAGAGCTGTACCTGGTATTGCAGAGGTGCTCTCTGAAGTCTTGTATCAGGTCACTGTTACTGCACAGATATCGATGTTCTCCATTTTTAGGCGTGCCTAGTGATTGTGAATGGCCACAAAAACATTAATCCCTACACACGCACACACATAAAACACACACACACAGAGTTTCACAGTTACCATGTCTGTGATTAGAACTCCTACCTAACTCATACATCACACAACAGCATTACGCAGTTACAGCATACACCATGGAGCTTACTGGGCTACTCTTTCCCCAAAGGTGTATTTCAAAGTGAATGACATCAGCAGCCCTGGCAAAGTAAAGCACTGGAAATTTTAGTGACTGTGAATGGCCTCAAAAGCATTGATCCCTACACAGACAAACACAACATTGTTCTATTGCCATGTCTAGGAATAGAATTCGTACCTAATTAGTACATCACACTACAGCATTATTCAGTTATAGCATGTGCCACAGAGCTTATACGGTTATTTTTCCCCAGAGGTGTATTTCAAGCTTAATGACATCAGCAGGCTTGCCAAAGTAGGGCAATGGGGAGTGTAGTGACTGTGAATGGCCACGAAAGCATTGATCTCTACACACACACACACACACACACACACACACACACACACACACACACACACACACACACACACACACACACACACACACACACACACACACACACACACACACACACACACACACACACACACACACACACACACACACACAGTTCCCATGTGTGATATTAGAACACCTACTTAACTAGTACATCACACCACAGTATTACATAGTTATAGCACATGCTACAGAGCTTATAGGGCTTGCCAAAGTAGGGCAATGGGGAGTGTAGTGACTTTGAATGGCCACAAAAGCATTGCTCCTTACACACACAGAGTTGCCATGTTGGGGATTAAAACTCCTACCTGACTAGTACATCACATTATAGCATTACGCAGTTACAGCACACACCACGGAGCTTACAGGGCTACACTTTCATCAGCAGGCTTGCCATAGTAGGGCAATGAGGAGTGCAGTGTGTGTGCATGGGCCATAACCCATTAATCTGGAAGCAGACACACAACACTCAGGAGCACACAGGTTTATATTTCACAGGTATGTGTATACAACTGCTAGATAAATACTGACTTGTACAGTCATACTACACAGTTAGCACAAGCCCCACAGACACTATAGTGCTGAGGGATACCAGAGGCAAATGTCTACAATGACTGACATTTGCACATCATGTGGTTTTAGCCAATTGGATGTGTGCTGGGTGGGACAGGTGTCATGATGGGAGGCTCTTTGTCACTGTCTGTCACTTTCTTCCACACCTCTGTGTATGTGTAATTTTGGCCTATTATAGCGTGTTGTTTTGGATATTTGTGTGTATTCTTATCCAATGTGTGTGCAAAGCATGATTGGTGTGCAATGAAGAGTATGTGCACAAACATCTGTGACTGTCAGATATGTATAGTCCACTGTTGTTGCCAGACATGGGCTTCATTAAGTGTGGGAGCATGCCCGGTATGACCTTCTGTTTTGAATGTGTGAATCCATTCCAGGTAGCTTGTACTCCAGTGCAGGCTTTTGTGTTCTACACCTATAGCTAGCAACCTGTTTCTGTGGGATATCTGTAGATTGGTTGACAATATGGGGTCAAAATGGGAAAAAGATAATGGGTTACTGAAGGTAATTGTGTCTGTGCTGCTTCTGCTACATGATCTTGGTGTTAGCAGAGATATTCAGAGATATGTACTGTTTTACACTGTGATGTTTTATGTCAACAACTACTGTCAGGTGTACATATTTGCTGGCAGTAATTTCCTGGGCAACACACGGTGAATGTAGCTGTGTCCAGTATTGTGGTCTGCATCCTAAATATTCATGTACAATCATGCCATTCTGGAGGAGAAGCTGCAGACACTTGCTGATGGGTCTGTGTAAATGGTTGAGCACCTTAGTATAGTGGTAGGTGAGGATCCCATGCTTGTACATCCATCAAAGTGACAGTATGGCCATATCCTGCTGTGGCATTACCTCACAGCTGTACAGATTCACACAGGTTACCCAGAGGCAGGGGTCATATTTCTAGACATTACCCCTTCACAATGTGATTTACAAGCAGGTTTGTTGCCACCCATTCCTGTGTTTGCAGGCAGGGATAGTATGTGCACGTGACTGAGTTTCAGACTTCACACACTCCATGCCGTCCATGCTCCTACCCCCCTATTATTCTATCCTCTTCCAAACATTATTTAAAATTTATCTGATAAGTTCCCTATAGTTATCACTTCATCCCAGCAGTAATTTGGTGTTGGTCTACAGTTCATGCAGTTGGACATGGTGGACATGTTACTGGGATTTGTCAACATGGCCTTGCATTTGGGTTCTGTGGACTGTGTTATGTTGTTTGGGAGTCCATGACATAACATACATTGGCAGTACTGGTGAGACAGAGGCCTTTGGCAGAGGACTGTAGGGTATTTGGTAGTGATGCAGGCCAGCTGTGGCAGGACATTGCATTGTGTCAGGACTACAGTCCCAGACTGCAAGACACTATATTCCCCTGAGGTGGCAGGGTAGGTGTGCAAGGTGTTAATGCAAATACTTTCTGTCATTAATGATCCAGTGGTGTGGATGCTGGCAGGGTGCTGTTTACAACTAGGGACACACCTGCATGGGAGACCTCTTCGGCATGCTGCATTCTGTGGCTATTGCCATACAGATGTGGGGGTCATATTGTACTCATTCCCAACAGCAGGAATAAGACATGTGAGGTCCCTGCGGGTGATGGTGGGGTGAGCTGGGTGCATGTGTGCTATGGACAATACTTGCATCTGACTCACAGATATACATGGGGCATTCCACTTATGCTGGCTTGTGCAGGGACATCAGCAGTTTCTCAATACTTGATAGCTGTGACCTTTGTGGTCTGCCAGTGTTTGGCCAGACTACATTGGTATTCCATACTACAAACCCAACTAATGTGCTGCTAACCTGTATGTACAATTTCAAAGGTGTGTCCATTTGACAGTAACATATTATACACTGTCTGTCTGGGGTACTTCCACCTGTGTAATGTTTGTATGTCTGGGCCCACATTCATGCCATGTCCATCTTTCAGATTGTGACAGATATTACATCCAAACATTTACTATGGCTTACTGCTGGAATGTGTTTTGCTGGGAGGCATTGTGTTTGGCACTGCAGTTGTGAGAACATGGCCCTATCATCGGCAGTACTGGCCAATGGCCACCAGGACAAACATAACTATGCCTATATGCTGACCAGATTGACACAATATACAACACACACCAACCTAACACACGCAGCCCTGCATATTGTACACATGCTACAATCTATCCTGCTACTTGGGCCAGCTAAGGTAATCTGTGCTCCACTATTATCATACCTACACATACATGTTACTACATTTCTACATAGGATCATGGGGGACACACCTGACAACTGTACACATTTGCTATGACTGTACTGGTATTTCAGGTACTCCATTTCATTCTGTATTCTGACCTCTCATGCAAACTAGAAGCATATCAGTGTACTACAGTTAAGTTCTTAGGTTTGATTGATCTACATTTCAGTTTCAGACTTCTTACCCTTCAGAACTAGCATCCTACTGCCTGACCTGTTGTAGTCTGTCTGTGAAGTTCTGGAGTGGGTCTGCTCTCCATAGCCATCAATCAGAGGCCTTTGCACAGCCTTTGTTTGTATTTGCCTACTCCTGTCCTGCTGGCTGAGACTGTTCTTGGGTATGTGAGATCCCTGATTGGCATGCGTGTGTCCTATGGACACACATTTGGCCCACCACATTTCCTGCAGTGAGTTTTGTCACCTTGTCTAGTACTGGTATTTGTTACAGATTTCATGCTGCCACTATAGGTGTCTACTATATGCTGGCATCCCATTCAGCCACCCGATTCCCTTGCATGCTCACATCCATACCATAGATACAAGTAACAAAACATACTACTCCATTTAGCAATTGATAGAGAGAGTGACTTACCTTGTGGCTGTGCCAGTATTGAGGATGGTGCTGGATGGCTGACTATGTCAGATGCACATAGTACACTCCCTATACATGGTTAAGCACATGTAGTGTCATGTTTGGCATCCCTTTTACTGTATGTGCGAGTCAGAGAGAGGTATCATTCCCTGGGTTCCTACCGTATCAGTGTATGTGCTATGCGTTGCCTCATTGCCAAGGCCTGGGCATACTGAGCATGCCTCCTTCTCCCTACTGGGGCTGGCACAGGTTGTTCCTTCTCTGAGTCACTCTGTGCCTGTGCAGGCCTTGGCAATGGTGGGGGGCTGTGTGGACCTGCCCGGTGCTGTTCCTGCTGCAGCTGTTTCCATGGGATCATATTGTGTAGCATGGCACATACGATGACAATTTAGGTACATGTAGCTAGTGAGTACTGCAAGGCTCCACTGGATATGTCCAGGCACCAGAACCTTGACTTGAGCATCCCAAACACACACTCTATTTTTATTCTGGTCTGTACGTTTGCCTCATTATGGAGTTCTTGTTCGGGTTTGTGTGCATTTCTGATGGGTGTCATCAGCCACAGCTCCAGTGCGTGACCAGCATCCCCCACTAGGTGGCCATAAGGAATGTCCCCATTGGCAAATCTCTGGCACAGCTGCGTCAGATGCCAGATGTGAGAGTCTTGATAGCTTACAGGTTAGCCAGCACACACATTCATTATAATGCCTAGGGCATCACACATGACCTGGCAGTTGCCGGAGGGGAAGCCCTTGCAGCTGAAGTAGACCCTACCTCACTCACCGAATGGTGCTTTGATGTGTATGTTAATGCAGTCTATAGCACCAACTACCTCAGGGTATTCTGCTATTTGGTGGAAGAGATGCAAATTGCTGGTCAATGCCTCATGTCTGTTGTGGAAATGTACGTGCTGACCGGCATGTGCTGACATGGCATCCAGGAACTGGTGTGGTACTCTGGATGCTGACGCCTGTGAGATCCTCATGATATTCCCAATTGGCCTTTGGAAGGTACCTATGGCTAGTATTCTTAGGTCTATACATACCTTGGTATCCACTGAGATGGGTTCCCCTCTGTTGGTTCTATGTGTGAGGTGTGGCCGGAAAAGCTCAACAATTTGCTGTAGGAGGTCCCTGTCCACCATATAGCACTCCACTATCTCCAACTCATGTAGCTCCTGGTAGGTTACCCTGGGTCTGTACACTCTTCTTCTTCTCCTCACTGTGGGTTGGTCATCAGCACTCTCATCCGCACCACCCTCAGCCTCTTCCACATGTTGGTTTATGAGAGCTAATGCAGACCTTACCATTTTCTTGCTTTTGTTTGGTAAAATTTCCCTGCTGGTGAACACCGGTGGTGTAGAGTTTGTGGGAAAAAATAGAGGGAAAGAGTTTTCACAGTTTATAGAAATGTGCTGGGCTGGGCTGAGCTGCTGCCTGTGTAATTGGCTGATTCTGATATATTTCTCCTGCCAGCAATGCAAGTTCTCCTTGATTACCTTCCTACTGCTGTTTTCCCTTCCCATTGCTTTCCTGTTTAAGCCCAGGGGTGCATTGCACAAACACTGTGCTCAGATGTGCATGGAGCTGCTATTTCCTGGTTTACTTTTTTTTTCTTTAAAACACAGTGCCTGGCACACTCACCCACTTAGGCAATGTAAAGAGTTCTTGGGAGCTTCAGACACACCCCCTTGCTTAGCTCTGCTAAGCTAAGGGCAAACCTGAGCCACAGGGCTCCAATAAGCTTACAGTATGCCTGACACAGCCCTCTATGATGTCAGCTAGCCCTTAGGCTTGCACCATGGTCTTCCTGCACCTACATGGTTGGGTCCAGGCTAGCCATGAGAGGGAATCTGGGATTTGGTATCATTCCCCTCATTTGCATAGGATTGCCTGCTAATGCCTAGTTACAAGTCTAACACTGAGCCTTCCCCCTTAGCAACCGCTACTCACTGGCCATGTTGTCTTCTACCTACCATTGAGTATAATGGCAAAATTGTCATTTTGGATAGAATGCTTCTTTCTAGTTTTTTTTATTTTTGGTCCAATCCCGTTTGCATGCCACTGCCCTACTCTTAAACAGATGAAATCATCCCAAAAAATAAAGTTTATTTTTTTATTTTTGCAACTGTTTTCCATACCAATGGCCATATATTTTGCCATTGACATGCTTTACATGTTATATACACCCTTTATTTGGAGCTGTAATGGCTCCATTTTGTAGTTTGCAGAAATGTACTCGGTTACCAACCGAGTACATTTCTGCAGATTACACTAGTCCTGCACCACCGGCTGCCAGCTTCCTGGATCACAAATTCATCTCATTTGTATGATTTTCACCTGAAAATGGGGTAATTTGCCTTCAGGAGCTGTGTCCGTGCATGAATAGTGCAGGAGCACTCATGCACGTCCCGGGAGCTTCTTCCTGATCTCTAGGCTGCCATATTTTCCCCAGCAGCTCCTGCCCTATTACTGCATGCCATGCAGGGCTTGCTGAATAACAGAGCATGAGGTATGTTTAATGGATAACAAATTTTTTTGTTTTTCATCTTAGGAGACATTAAAAAAATGACTCTTGAATATAAAATTCCAATATTTCTGGTTTATGGAAGACTTAAAAACAATTAATATGTTATATAATTTTGAGATAATATTGTCTGTGGTAAATTTATTATACAAAATTTCACTTATAAAAGTTGTCATCATTGGTCTTT
>NC_056725.1:1068100519-1068163019 GCF_019279795.1 Protopterus annectens
TGATCTAATCACTCTTCGTCTATGGGCAAAGAGCCACCAGTAGCTATAAAAGTTACTGCTCATGGCATCTGAATCAGCTTGGTAACTCATCCAATCATGAATATTTATGAGTATGTGTCTCTGTTATCATATTTTCTCTTCCAATTCCATGTGTGTATAGGTCTGGAATAGATCAAGAAAAAATATAGGTAAAAATCAATATTTTACATATTCCCTTCTTTTCACATACCAGATTTACAGTAAGTGTGGCCTCTGATAATTGTAAGACCCCAAGAACCTCTGTTTTCACCAACATTTCCATAACCTACATGCTAACTCTTCTTGACTTCTCCATCTTACTCATATGGTCCTGAAAATCATATTATATCTTGTTTATGATAATATTATTAAAATCCTCATATTAACTAATACCTGTAAATTATACCCCCAAAATGCACACATTAGAATTTATGACAGATGTTTGTATTATACCAATAGGCAGGAGCATCTGGTGACTTCAAAACTAGGAGAGCTGCAGGAAGTAACTGAATGGCTGTGGTTAACTTGAATGGGGTAGGCTCTATTACGGCAGGTCAGAGACCACTACTTGTGCTCAAATAACTTATGGAGACATTCAACTTCATTCACACATCAATACCAAGTCTTTATGGATGTATTGACTATGTACACCTCAGATGTCTGACTGTAAACAACACGCCAGCCATAGGTAAAATGTAGCCTTAGCCAAAGGGATCTGTAGAACAGAGCATGTGTGTGTACTTTTAAGAAGCATTGTCAGATGTAGATACGTGCAAATAAATAGTGAGCATGTGCAGGCAGCAGTGCCATTTTGAGAAAACAACCAGACTGTTAACATGAATGATTGTGGTAGTCCGTGTGTTTGTAAGTTTATTTAAGTTTAAGTTACAAAGCCTCATTTCTGATGTTTGTGTATAATAAAGCTGCTTGAGCTGAACCCACAGCTGTTTGTCTGTTTATGCTGACCAGGCAAGTGACATGGTGTTAGAAATAGGATTAAAAGAACAATATCTTCAAGTCAGGAGGTGCATAGTTGAAGGTGAAAAAGGGCCAGAAACAAACTTAAGGTAACCAAAACTTGCATAAATGATTTATTTTGCAATTAAACTGAAACAGTGTTTGTAAGGCACAAAACACATTATTAATTAAATGAGTTGTACAAAACACATTATTAATCAAACGAAAGGCATTATTAATTAAATGAAATTTTCAGAACCATAATATTTGATAAAAACAGCAGAAACATTCATAGTGAGCTCAGAATTACCTCCAATATGCATCATGAGCATGTTTAAAGTAAAACGAGCACAAGAAAAGTATAATGAGCATGATAATAGATTAAAAAGGCATAACAAGTACAATAAAAGGGCAAAATAAGCTTAAACAGCAAGGCAACTGCATGTTTTTTTAGTAAAAGACCATGTTTGGGCACAAACTACTATTTCGCATTGAGTGAAGTCATTCAAAGCATAACTAGAGTTGTTAAAAGTATCTCAGACTGTGCAAAGTGTTTGCAGAGTGTGTGCTTTATTACGGCACAATTATTTCAAAGTGTTTTCTGTTTGCAAAGTACTGTTATATTCAAAAAGTGCAGTCAAAGTACAGCCATTTTGAAAAGTTTTTTGTGCTATGTACATTTATTCAATGTGTTTCTTACACTGTACAGAGTTTTCCACAAAGTACAGCCATTTTGAAGAGTTTCTGTGCTGTGTCCAGTTTAATTGCAAAGTGCATTCATTTTGAAGTGTTTCTTACTCTGAATTTTTTTATTCACAAAGCACAGTCATTTCAAAGTATTTCTTATGCTAATAAGGAATGGTTTCACAAACTACAGTGATTTTAAAGTATTCTTGTGCTATGGAGACTTATTTGGCAAACTGCAGTTATTTCAAAGAGTTTGTTGTGCTATTGGGCATAATTATGAATTCTGGCATAAAGTTCTGGCATAGTTATATGTGTGTGTGTATGTTTGTACATAATTCCAAGCACCTTCACTACTGTGTGTTGATATGGCAGAGGGATTTTCCAGACCCAGTCCACTTATGTTTGAAAATAATATAGCAGAGAACTGGAGAGTATTTGAGCAGGAATATATTTTCTTACACGCAGCTTTTTCTGACAAAGATACACTTACAAGGACATTCATTTTGCTTACCTTAGCTGTGTCAGAGGCCATTGAAAGAGACCATTCATTTGTGTATGCACCAAAAGTATATGCAGGAGAGGGGGAGAACTGCCATATTGTTGTACGGCTGAATCAAGGAAAGACTGTGAGTGCTTGAAATGTAAATTTAGAGAGATTTGTAACCCCCAGACAAATGTTAGTTTAGAGAAGCACTTATTTTATACAAGAGACCAAACACCAGGTGAAACTTTTGCAGCTTGTATCACTCACTTGAGAAACAAAGCTAAAATATGCAGACTCAGTGATATAAAAGATGACTTAATAAAAGACAGTCTTGTGTATGGTGTTAATAATGTTGCAGTAAGAAAGATTTTGCTTCATGACAGTGATTTAATGTTGAGCAAAACCATACAGATTTGCCAAATCCATGAGCTCACAAAAAGGCACACATGTATGCTTGTAAGTGATAAGAGCATGGTGTCAACAGCCTCTACAGCAAATGTAGACAGCATGCTGCATGTGGCAAGCAGAAGCAGGCCTAAGCACATGGCAGCTGCAAACCCTGCAGGTTTTCCAGGAGGAGACGCAACTTTCTAGCAAGTTCCAAGACTAGCTCAGCAAAACGGACATGTTCAGTGCAGTATAAGGGTGAGTCAGCAAAACCCAAGGCAAGTCTTATTGTTAACTGTCGTAATTGTGGAGCCAACCATGAGTCTAAAAGAGAGAAGTGCTTAGCATTTGGTCAGCAATGTCACAAGTGTAAAAATGGAACCACTTTCAAAAGTTTTGTAAATCAGGTAAGTCTCATTCAGTTATTAAGAAAGGTCACTCAAAAAAGCAAGCTGATCATATAGAAAGCTGCAACCCTACTTTCTATGTAGATGGTGTATCAGTGGTCAGTGAAAAGGTTAATGCAGTAGATTTTCTGGCAAAGAACAAAGTGTTTTTTATTGTCCTGATCAATGGTAAACCCACATAGCTCAAAGTAGACACTGGTTCAAAGTGTAATGCAATGTCAGCAGAAACATTTGCTAAAGTGAGAGCTGGTGAGCAACTTAATTTAATTAATTGTGTGAAGCTTGTTGCTCATGGAGGTGAGGAGATTCAAACCGAAGGCTTGGTAGTGCTTTCATACTATTCGGCTGGGAAGAGTTACAGCTTCAGATTTTATGTAGTCAGTAGACCTGCGCAGTCATTACTAGGTCTCAGAGACAGTTTAACAATGAAACTACTTTCTTTTACCAAAGAAGTACATCATGTAATCACATGTCCCAGTTCCAGTTTTACCGATGCTATTTTCTCCGAGTATGCTGATGTGTTTGATGACAAGCTAGGCAAACTTCCAGTTGTGTCAGTCCATTGGACAGACCAGCAAGGAGAGTTTCAATAGTGATGCATGACAAAGTCAAAGTCCAGTTAGACAAAATGGTGTGGCAAGGTGTGATTTGTCCAGTCACAGAAACAACTGAGTGGGTGTCTTCCATGGTAGCTCCTCATAAGAAAAGTTCAGATGAAATCAGAATATGCATTGACCCAAGACACTTGAACAAGATATTAAAAAGACCTCATCATCCTATGTGTACAGTCAAGGAGATTGCCACCCTCATGCCAAATGAGAAAATTCTGCCTTAGATCCAAAGAGTTCATTTTGACAAGTAATACTTGATTGCAAGTCTTCACTACTGGCTACATTCAGTACCCCATTTGGTAGATACAGATTCCACAGGATGCCTTTTGGAATAAATTCTGCCAGTGAAGTCTTTCAGCATACAGTGTATCAAATTTTTTTGGGCTACCCGTGTGCTATAATAGCTGACGATTTACTAGTTGGAAGCAATGGTGAAGCAGAGCATGACAGAAACCTCAGGAAAGTTATGGACAGATTGGGTGAAGTAAACTTAAAGCTTAATCATCTGAAATGTAAATTCAGGCTATCAGAAGTTACTTATGTAGGTCATTTATTTACCAGTACAGGCTTATGACTACACCCTTCCAAGCAAGCATCAATTCTTGAGATGCCAACTCCAGACAATATCCAAAATATACAGCGTTTTCTTGGTATGGTTAATCATTTGGGAAGATTGATCCCTGACTTTAGTGAGTTATCAGCACCTTTAAGAGAGCTGATACATAAAAATGTTGCCTCCTCATAGAGCAAAATTCCAACCCTCCTACACTAAGGTACTATGATGTCCACAAAACCAGTAGTTCTTTCCTGTGATGCTTCAAAGTTCAGTCTTGGTGCAGTTATTCTTCAAGTGGGCAGATCTGTTGCCTATGCATCTAGAACTCTTACCCAAACTGAGATGCAGTATGCTCAAATTGAGAAGAAACTTTTGGCAATTGTGTTCTCATGTTTGAAGTTCCATGATTATATTTATGGCTAAGCTATCAAAATTGAAACTGACCATCAACCTCTAGTCAATATTTTAAAGAAGCCTATGCATTGAGCTCCAGCAAAACTACAAAGAATGATGCTCAGATTACAAAAGTATAATTTCAAAATGGTCTATAGAAAAGGTAAACTTCTTTATCTGGCAGATACCTTATTCAGATCACCCAGAAATACCATGGAACAGCTCAATGCAGAGAATTTTGACTTTGATGTCATGGAAGTGCGTAATTTTTCTACCACAAGACTTGATAAGCTGAGACATCATACAAAGAGTGATCCAATTTTGCAAAAGCTCAATCACTTCATTAATGTAGGTTGGCAATCAAAGTAATCTTACCGTCAGAACTGCAACCTTAATTTAAATATAGATATGACATGCTGATGTAAGATGGTATCGTTTTCAAAGGTTTCAAAGATATTGTGCCTACTTCCTTACAACATAAATATATCCATATTTTGCATTGTGGCCACCCAGGTTTTGACTCTACCAAAAGAAGGGCAAGACGACTAGTATTTTGGTCTTCTCAATTGAAAGACATTGATAAAGTGCTTTTGTCTTGTTCAGTATGCAATAGTACTAAACCACGTTTGCAAAAAGAGCCACTTCAGCTAAGCCAAATTCCTGAACTACCTTGGTCAACAATAGCCACTGACATATTTGAGTGGAACAATCAGCATCACTTAGTGTTGGTAGACTCTTATTCAAACTGGTTTGAAATCGATTTGCTACCAAACCTAATGTCCAGTGCTATTATTTCTAAGATGAAACGTCATTTCTCAGTCTATGGTAGTCCACACAAAGTTATTTCTGACAATGGTACCCAGTCAATTGTTTCAGATATTTGCAAAAGAGTGGGACTTTACCCTAGCAGTCATGAATACCCACAGTCAAATGGCCTTGCTGAACATGCAGTGCAGAGTACAAAGCAATTACTAGAGAGGTCAAAGTGTGACAATACTGATATTTTCTTGAATTTTCTTAATCTCAGAAATATACCCCTTGACAACCTACTTGGCTCGCCTGCTCAGAGACTTCTATCTAGGCAAACCAGAACAAACTTGCCCATCAGTTCTAGTTTATTGGTGCCTAATGTTAAAAACAACAGAGCAATCAAAGCCCGACTTTTAAAAAAGCATTCTTCTCAGAAGTTCAGCTATGATAAAATGAGCAGATTTCTTCATCCGTTAAAAGGAGAGACAGTGAAGATGCAAACAGTGAAAAGCTTTGATCGAATTGCTGGAGTGGTATATGTGCCGAGCTGAGATCCTATTTAGTGGAATCTGAGGGTATAGAACACAGGGGAAATCACAGGCATTTTCTTCCTGTTTCAAAAATGATATCACAGCATAATACCTGTGATACAGACTGTAGATCTCAGAGCAACCCGGACAACGTTCGTACTGAAGAACATGTCTCAGTATCCATTTCCATTCCTGATGATGTCCCAGATGTCCCCAAAGTTGAACATTCCTTGAAGACAGTCCCGGTTGCTGGATCCAATTCTGACTTTTATGTTACGTGATAAGGTCATATTTCTAGACCTAGTGTAAAATACACAGCAACCTGGACATGATTGTTTTATATGTGTCTGATTTTGAATGATTGCATGTCAAATAATTAGTTCTGTATATTTGCATGTCAAAAGATCATTTCTGTATAATTGCATGTCATTGAATACTGTTATTTGATGTATGAGTTATTTCTCAAAGAGGGAGGATGTAGAACAGAGCATGTGTATGAACCTTTAAGAAGCATTTCCAGGCGTAGGTATGTGCATATAAATAGTGAGCACATGCAGGCAGCAGTGCCATTTTGAGAGAACAGCCAGAGTGTTAACATGTATGAGTGTGGTAGTCAGTCTAAGTTTATTTAAGTTTAAGTTACAAAGCCTCATTTCTGATGTGTTTGTGTATAATAAAGCTGCTTGAACAGAACCCACAACTGTTTGTCTTTTTTATCCTGACCAGACAAGCGACAGGATCCATAGGCTTCGTGTTACAAAATAGTTTCTTCCTGTATATCTCCAATGCCTTTCCCTTTGTTTTCCTGATAACATGGCTTAACACCAGCTAGATGTCTTATTTCTTTTTACTTCTTTCTTGTTTTTTTTTCTCACTTATTTTACCTTTTTCCTCCAACTTTTTAAAACATTTTAACTGGTCAAAACTTCACTGTAATAAGTGTGGAGGAAATAGAACAAAAGTCAGGGGCCTTCTCTGAGAAACATCTTAGAACTTTTTTTACACCTTTGGATTCAATCATGAACAAAAGTCATGTTTTTTTTTTTTTCTTTCAAGGAAAACAAAACTGTGGCTAAAGCTAAGAAAACAGTAGTTTCCAAATGTATAATGCCTTTCTTCCCATCCATCCTAAAAAGATACTTACCTTCTGTTTACCCAGGTGGTGTTAAACTGGGATGAAAGTAAGAACAGAAATGGAAGAAGTCTGTGTCATACAACTGAGGGTCTAGGGTAGGAAACCAGATCACCTGGATAAAACATACACAAAAAGAGGGAGTGCATGCAGACTACACACAAAAGGAATCATAGCCAAGACTGAACCAGAGAACCAAGTGTTGTGAGATGGCAGTAGTCCAGCACTGTGACTGTGTCAGTGATCGGTTGGAATGATACTCAACCTGCCCAGACCATCACATTCGGTCACTTATTGTGTAGAATGCTAATCTTTGTGATGGAAAATGAAAAAAAATATGGTCAATTTGTTTCTTTTAGATACACTGCAATCCCTCCACCACACATAAAGTCATTTTCATCACAGACACGCTGTATATCAATCAGTTCCAACTATCTGTATGACTTATATATGCAGTGTACAACCCACTGTAACACCCCTCTCAACATACCATTCAGTCTCAGAGCTCAGAAATCAAGGAGGAAACACAACTGTGGCAAAAGCAGAAAATCAGTAACAGATACTGCACTTACGCACTTAGAAAATTTCTAAAACAACAGGCTCTTCACTGCCTTTCTGATTACTACCAACTCTAAAACTAAAATGTCGACCATTATTTACTAACTGCAGTACTTGCTAATATGCCAAAACACAAATTTTACAAGGAACATACACATCTAAAACTAAAATGTTTGCCATTATTTTCTGTGATCCTCAATGATTTTCCTAAAATAACACACAACTTTAGAAGAAACATACTGTGAGGTAAATGCAGATACATTTTTTGTCTGAGAAATCAGGGACAACTGATAACATCTATACCATCCTTATACTCCTGCACATACACACATACATGCATGCATGCATGCATACATACATGACACACCTGTGGTGAGAGATCACCTAAGTCAGTATGAGCCATTAGAGGCAGATCCTCTGTGATGTTTCATATAGCAGCTTGGGGAATCTCTTTTAAAGCAACTCATGCCTTATGCCTAATCTCCTTACTGTCCATTTATAACAAAAATAATGTTGTGTTGTTTTAAATACAGCCCAGTAACCTGAGTAAACAGATTGTTTTCCTTTGTTTTTTTTGTTTTTTTTTGTTTTTGTTTTTCCTTCAGTGCAACTTGGAAGGGCTCAGAACTCGGTATATACAGAGTAACATTCTATGAGTTACATGCACATGTAAGAAAATAAGGTACTTACGTATTATCACAACCACAGTTGGAACCCCGCGTAGTTCCTGATGTTATCGACAACCTACTTTAATCTGAAGTAAAAAGGGGTGCGAGAAGTCCCAAATAGCTTTGCATCATCGTGTTTCTGAAAGAGGAACTGCAATAACGGGCAAATTCCTCTTCCCTAGTAGCGTTGTTTACCGGCGTAACTTAATGTGAAATAAACTGTTCTGACATGTGTTTTACAGAAACTGAAGTGTTGAAAGTGTTTTGTTTGCAGTGTATTTCAGTAAATTACTGATGGTTTACATTGTTATCATTGTGCTTCTACCTTTATATTAATGTTTTGTCGGCCGACCTGTTTAGGAACACTATCCAAAGTTAAATGGAGGTTAATCGCCTCTTTTCAGAACTGCATATTGCCAAACCATCACTGTGCAAATTATGAATTCAATACACTCTTTAGTGATTAGGAAGTGCTACGTTTATCTGTTGTAGAAATATCTATGATTTACTTTTTACATTTAATTGTTGTTTGCATTTCATGTATTGTGCAGGTATGCTAAAAGTTTAATACTTCTGTTTGATTCATAGTAGACTTAAATATTATCTCAACCACATAGCTGCCACTGTGGCCCTTAACAAACTGTTCCATTCAGTCACGGCGCTAAACGATGGTAATTTCTGGGTTACTCCTGGTCCTGTATCAGAAGCAATGGGATAAAACAGTAATTTGTAGTTTACATATCCCATGTCACCATAACATGAAGTAGTTTCGGTCTGACTTTACCAGTTAGGGCAACTTCCAAATGTGGTTGCGATAATACGTACATACCAAAAATAACATTTAATTAATAACTTAATAAATAAATAATTCTAATTATCATTAAAAATAGAATAATTCAGTTTATTTATTTATTTATTTTGATTGGGTAGAAGGTGTAGGCCAGCAGCCAGTACCACAAGCCTCCCTTCCAATAAGCTCATAGGTTAATATATTTATAATACGCTTACACCAGGTAGACCATCAAGAAGCTTAGCCATTGAACTTGAAGTTAATGGCGGATTAACTGTGTCCCCTCTTAAGTAGATTTTTCCCATATATCCTCTTCCAAAAATGTGGGGTATATTTGGTTAGGTGCTTGCCATGTTGGTGTTGTCAAAGTGGTGTTATACTTCTAGATGTCTTTTGCCAGTGTTTGTTTCACTGCTGATTCTATTTATTTGATGAAGATCAAAGAGTGCAGAGTCATTCATATCATGGAAGGCTAAGCAGGGGATCACCCCTCAGGACTATATACAAGACTAGAAGATGAGGAAAATGGGACAATAACTTTTCTGGACTTGACTTTATTCACTGAAGGATAACTTGTTGAAGGCAGTAGCAATTTCTAACCACAATAAAGATACTGTGTTCAAAGGGCAGTTCATTACCAACATAAGTACCAAAATACCCTATGACTATGTCCAATTTAAATGGGATGTTTTTATGGTATGCATCAGTGATATTGAATATACCATTGGAAACAATATTGCATCTGTAGATGTTAATGATTTGCCAACAAATAACACACCAAACCTTTATTTGGTCCATCCCTTTTTGTAAAACCAGAATGGAATTTGATAACAATCCCATGTATGCAGTGTTCATCAAACTTGATAAGTGACAGTCCACTGACAGGAGCTGTCACATCAATAAGCAGAGGACGAAGAAGTGGGAGCCATGAACAGATTCTTGGATATATAGTTCATGAAGCTCTTCTGTCTGAAACAAATACCCCTGACCTGACCTTAACAACATGTTTGTTTGTTTTTTATCAGAAAGCCAATTATCTGTCTTGCAAACTACATATGTGCTAATGTTATGCTAGCAACATTTGTCAATAATCTCAGTGTAGCAGACACTATCAATGGTCTTGGCTAGGTCCAGGTAGGTAGTGTAGTTGCCTTTTATCCATGACTTTAGTGAGCTTTCTTAAAAATTCAGTACGGTATGGTGGGTATACATTGCCTTTTACAAAGTCATTGCTCATTAGTTCCGCTATAGTGCAGTCCATGACCTTAGACATAATACTAAAGAAGTTAAATAGGGCTGTAGTTCCCAGAGTCAGCAGTGGGACCGCCATTATACAAGTGCAGCACAGGAGCTAATCCCCACTAAGGGATATAAACAGCAGAGAAACTTAGGCTTAAGAGTTGATGGAGTGGTTTTGCCAGGTGGGACTTACTTCTCGCAGCAGACATCTAAGGGTATTTTCAGGACAAAAGGAAATTGCATGTTTTTAATTTTGGAAAGTACCACAAGCACTTGGTTCAGACCGATGTTGCAAGGCTAGGTGTGAGGAAGAATAGGGGTGATAGCCATATTGAAATAGATCAATGTTACCCGAAATTAATTTCACATAGATTTTAATGCCCTAGCATTCCTGGACATATAAATGTCTCTATGTGTGTGAATGTGTGTCCATGATTATAAGAAAAACAAAATTCCTAAAATTTCTGATTGTAACATTTTAAATGAATGTAACAGATTGTCTAACTTTTTACTTCACTTTTGAGGCATCTCACATAATCAGCAAAGCATGTATTGTCTTCATAATGCCCTATGCTGTGTCAACCCACCACACCCCAAATGCAGAAAATATTGCTTAAAGGAGAACTCTTTCCCCTGGCCAAGTGCTTTAAAATGTCTTTTAATATAGCTTCACTGTCTAGTTACTGTTTTGGTAGTGTGACATTGAACAAACTGGAAGCAGCCCTTTCCCTTTAATTCTGACAATTTCCTCTGACTAGCAAAATCAATCATGCATTTTTATCACCACTACGTCTTACAAGTGGCAACATTCAACCTGCACTCAGCACCCTTCCCCATCTCCATTTTTCTTAAAAATATGCATTTTCTCTGTAGAAATATGAAGTTTGCAAATAGAAGTCTCTGTCCTGTTCAGGTACATCTGTGAGATGTTTAATATCCACATATCCACCTGCATCACTAACTCAGCAGAACACATTTCATACCCTGACATATCTCTCAACCTGCAGACATGGAAACCAGGAACAAAAGTCCTTGAAATAGCACATATCTCTTCCACTTCCAGAAAGAATGTAAGATACTACTCAGAAACATGTTTGAAAAACAGAGTGACAGATATGATGGAAAAATGTCAGTGCATAATCAAAGAGACAGAGCAAAATCTATAGACTTTATAGGTTAATAGGACATTACTAGAATAACGGGCCTAGACCCCTTACAAGCCTAGCCATATATATCCCAAGTTGCCTCAACTGCCAATGGTTAGGTGAGTGAAGTTCTTACAAGAATAAAAAAATAGTCGAAAATACACAAAAAGCTGGAAGATAAACTGTTTATAAAACACGGCAAAGCTTTCAGGTCAAAGAACCCTTCTTCAGTGCATACATTTAAATGTTAAAATCACAATGAATATATAGTATGGGTCTATGTCACATGACTTGCAGCAAAAGTCATATGATCATTACATTCAAGTATTATAAAAAAACTTTTAAAAATTACATATCATTTTAATTTACTCTGCTGTAAAAATTTTAACACAGGTTTCAATGTAACAACATCATTAATTCCTGGAGTTTTATCTGCTTGTAATCTGGTTATCCACTCATACTCCTTTAATTCTAGTTTATTATTTATGTCCCCACCTCTCTCTGTTTTTTCGACTATGTGTATAACTCTAAACTTAAATTTGTGTTGTGCCCCTTGTTCTAATATGTGCTTATATAGGGAGTTTGTGCTTACTGCCCTGTTAATCTCGGACTTGTGTTCAATTATTCGGTTCTTTAATTTTCTTATAGTTTTACCTATATAGAATGAAGAACACATGGAGCACGTGGCCATGTATACAACTGCAGTAGTGTTACAAGTAGCTTTAATATTAAAATGGTAATATCTCTTTGTTACAGGATGTTTGAACATGTGGCTAGTTCCTTCATAAATATCTCCACAGCATGTACAGTTATAACATTTAAACGTCCCTAATTTAGTTGTATTCTTGGGTATACATCTATTGAATTCTTTATAACATAACCTCTGTTTTATAGTTCTCATATTTCTAAAACAGAAGTATGGTTTTATATCCAATATTTTTCTTATTTCATCACATGCCATTAATATAAGCCAGTTCTTCTCTATTATTTTTTGTATTAAGTATGTATTAGAATTAAATGAAGTAACAAACCTCACCTTATTATCACATTCTCTCACTTCATTATTTATATTACCTCCTGTAAATATAGGCTTTAATACAGTGGGTCTCTGGGTTATAATTTTCCTTTTCTGATCTGAGACTAATCTATTATTATAACCACTAGAAATTAATTCCTGTATTGTATTATCCATTTGTATTTTAAACATTATTTCATTAGTGTTTAACTTACTAACTCTACTTAGTTGGGATCCTATTATACTCTTGAATATATGAGGCGCATGCATGCTAGCAGAATTCAGGTACCGTCCTGAGTGTACTTCTTTATGATGTATACTTGTTTCAAATGAATTTGATGTTTTTTCTAACATGACATCCAGGAATACTATTTCATCTTTGGCACACTGCATCTTAAATTTTAAAAAATTCGTACTTTTATTCAAATATTCTAGGAAAGAACTCAATTGTTGTTCTGTGCCTCTCCATAATAAAAAACAATCGTCAACAAATCTTTGATAAAATGTTATATTAGTCGCAAAATTACTATCCTTATTCAACACAAACTTTTGTTCCCATACATATAATACCAAGTTAGCATAGGTATTTGCTATGGAAGTACCCATAGCTACACCCGAGGTCTGTAGATACAATTGCTGGTTAAATATAAATACATTATTGGTTAACACCAATTCTAGCAACGCACAGATCGTTTCTATCTTGCGTGCTATATATGGCATATGTTCTACTAAGAATTCCCGTATGGAATCAATGCCAAAACTATTTGGTATTACAGTAAAAAGAGAAGTAATATCTAGCGTTACTAGTACTATTTCCTCGTTTGTCATTTTGTATGTTTCAGCTGTTTGTTGCCACTGTCTTAACTTCATTAGAAAATCAGTTGTGTCCCTTAGTACTGTACTACAAATTTTCATGTATGGATAAAGCTGTTGTTGAAGATAGATAGATATGGGTTCGGTGACCCAACCTGCACCTGAGACTATAGGTCTCATAGGTGGGTCCATTAGTGATTTGTGTATTTTCGGAACCCCATATAACATAGGTGTAATGGGGCAAGGTACTGTCAAAAAATTAAATAAGTCTAGGTCTATGTCTTCTTGTAATTGCAAATCATAAATAGCCATATTGATGGTACTAATACTTTTTCTAATGTCTTCTTGATTAATAATTCTAAAAGCTGTTGTATCATTTAATAAATTTTCCATTGAGTTTAGATAATTATCTTTATTCATTATAACCGTCACGTTACCCTTGTCCGCTGGTTTGATTATAAGGTCGCCATGTTTAATCAATGTTTGCATGGCTTCATGTTCTTCCTTAGTTAAATTAAAACCCCTAACCGCTACTGTATCATTACTTTTGGATGTACCACTATATACCTGTCTAATTTCTTGCTCACATAAATTTTGAAATGCCAACAATACTGGTACATTACTAGGTATAAAAGTACTTCTTTTTTTACATCTTGAATCAGCAACACTCTTATTGCCAAATAACATTTTTAAAGTTATTGTTCTAGTAAAAAGTTTAAGGTCCGTTATGACATTCACTACATCATCCGTCGTCGTAGGTATGAAGTTTAAACCCTTTTGCAGCAGCGAATAATGCGCTTCTGTTAAAGTGAAATTAGATAAATTCAAAGTACCTTGCCTTATTGACGGACATGCTTGCTGTGTCCTAAAGGGCTGTCGCTTTTCCTTTTTATAGGTGTTCGTACGCTCGTGGAAGCTGTTCTGTTCCTTAAAAAAGTTCGTTCGGGTATCACCTCTGCTTGTGTTAACTGGAAACGCCTAAGTGTTGTTTGTTGTAATTTTCCTCGTGGTTGTTGGCCCTTCTCTTTGGTAACTCCAGCATACGTTTCTGCCTTAGACGTATTCGCGTCATCGTGTTGTGCGTCTGTGGGTGTATTCGTCATTGGATCTTCCGATTGGTCTGGTGTAACGGTTGTCTCAACATTCATCGGAACAGATGATATTGGTTCAAAAGTGTCCAACGTATCCAACAAATTACTTTTATTATTATATTGATAATTAGATGCCCCTTTGGTTTTGTCTGTAGTCTTCTGCCATGAGAAGATATGGCCTAGGGCAAAGTCGTTTACGTCACGCAATAATTTCTTCTTTTTAGACTCCTCCAATTTCTTGTCGAAGGAGTTCACAGAAGTAAGGTTCAATGGTAGTTAATACCAACTTCATGTGTCCTAGAGGGTAAAGGGCACTACCACAGGAGTGAATTTAAGGTCATCCATCAATTGATCTAGGTTGCATTTGAAGATGCTTAGGGAGCGGCTCTGTTTCACATGAAATTGAAGCTTCTTACAAAGAAGTGTCAGTCTCTGAGAGATATATCTATCTCTCCAGCATGACCTGCTCATGTCAGAGTCTAGGTTAAGATCCTTGGAGTGAGTGACCCTCCTGCAGTTTGATTTATGGATGTGTAGCATTTCCATCAGGGCCAGGTCAGAGATTGCCCTGTAACAGGCGCAGGTCACACTTTAGAAACCTGTAGGAAAGAGAGTACTACACTGACAGCTGTTTAGGGAAAAAACTGAGCTTCTAGGCTTTTGTGTCTATACAGGACACTGGTAACTGCCATTTTGTGAACTTCAGCACAATGCAAATGTGAGGCTTAAATACGAGCAAAGAGAAACAGGTTTTAAGCTAACTACCAATCAGGAAAGCACATAATAAGCCTTCCACCAGCAATCCCCAACTCAGACAAGTTAGATCAGTACATTTCTGACACAAGGGTACAGAAAAACATCTTCTTAGTGTTTAATAGCTGGTTTGGAGCCCAAGTGTAACAAGACCATACAAACTACATAGAACAGCCCTACAACTAACAGATACATTGCAATACAATGCAATTAGCTACTTAAAACCTCAGCAGACAATACAGTTTTTTTTTTAAATTGCTAATGTACAATCACAGTATATAAGAGAAGTACAAAAAATACTTGAATCCTTTTGTGTGCTTCCCAGCTCATATAGACCAGGTTAACACCTATTGCTACTAGATGAATAATCCCAGTGCTCCTAATATAAAAGCACAGTAAAGTAGTGTCTGGAGTGAAATGCTACCACAACGAAACTTAAAAGATATAAAATGGTATCAAAAACAGATTATACAAGCATGTTTATTCAATAAAAGTACTTTGTTTTGCATAAATGAGCCAAATGCCACTCAGTTGTACAGAATATATAAAGGTACTAAAAACAAGATAAGCTGATTAATAAGCCCTCAAGTCAATAAAACTACATGCAGAAATCTCAAGTAGTTCCCCATCCTAAACAGATCAGGTTACCTCCCAGTGCACTAGATGGAAAAATTCACTGAGCTCTTGATATAAAACCAAGCGTTTGCTAGAGTGTAAAAATACATGACTTTATACAATAGCTAGCCAGATACTGAATTCAGAGCAAGTAAATCAGTAGAACGAGAGGCAAAATGTACTTTTCCAATATAAGCACAAAGAAAGACAAATAAATAATTCAAGATATCAACTACAGTGTAATTTCACTTTACAGTAGGGATGGGCAGCCTAAAATCACCAGGTTTAAAAATCAGATTAAAGAAGTAAATGGCGGGTGGGAACAACTAGCAGGGAATCACCAGCATTGCTATTAGTTTATGCAGGCTTGAAATATTTAATGAATTTTACTACAAAACTCTATCATACAAGGTAATTTATTTTTGCTTCGGGAAAAGGGAGATATAAGATGTGTATCCTCTTTCTTTAAATTATTGTTGCCACTAGCATGTTGGTCATGTAGTGTGATTTTCTATTTACTAGACAGATTAAAAAATCAAATGTGACAAGGATGATTCAGAAAATTGCGTGAAAAGGTAAATCAAGCCTGAAAACTGGAACATTCCTATAAAATAGGGACAATTGAGACGTCTTCTCCCAGTGCATTTAAAACTTCATCCACTCTACCAGCTTCATCATTATTTTACAACATAAAATATAAGTACTAATTAAAAATGTCAGTCATTTGAGTTAGCTATTACATCTCCAGTGAGCTTAACGATTGTTACCACATCCCACGAACGAAAAAGCTGAACAAACTTTTAAAACACAAATTACGAGTAGATCACCAGCAGGTACTGCCCAACTTAAATTGCGAACTATCACCAAAATCCAATCTTCTTTAACACAACTTTATTCGTGTTTTCGGAAACGTGCAGAGTAGAACTTATTTGAGTCTATTACTTGTGGCCCCTAAGATCATAGTGTTCTTAGACATATTTAAGTAAAAAAGTATACATTAAATGATTATTAGCAATTAATTCTACAATAAAAACCTTGATCAGTTGTTTACTTCTGTTTAAAGTTTTTAATTTTCAAATATGGATTATTATAGGTTACTGTTTTAATGACGTTATTATTTACATTTATATTTATATGCATATTTAAATGAACTTATTTTCTACTTTTTATTTTCTATTTTTTATTTTCTATATGTTGCATATATATATATTTTTTTATAATTATGCTTATTTTAAATGTATTCAACAATATATAATACATTCAGTATATAGCAATTTTAATCAATGTTTAGTGGGGTATTGCAAGTTTTGAGTATGTTAGTTTAATAAGGGTTGATGCCATGTGATGCAAAGTATTAATTAATTAGTACCACATGACAGTTTTGAATGTTTTTAAGTAAGGGCTGTATAGGACTGTTTCATTTTGCTTCATTTTGCTCTGTTTTAGCTTTGTATTCTGAAGAAGGAAGCGCATAGACGTTTCCGAAAACACGAATAAAGTTGTGTTAAAGAAGATTGGATTTTGGTGATAGTTCGCAATTTAAGTTGGGCAGTACCTGCTGGTGATCTACTCGTAATTTGTGTTTTAAAAGATTGTTACCACATCACCTATTTACACTGATTTTATTAATTAACCTTACTCATGGTCTGTTGAGAGTCTATACAACAATTTGCATGTCACATGTCCACTCCTTAAGTCATACAATTGGCTCTTTTTAGCATAAACTTTAATCATTTTAAATAATTGTTAGCCATGTGACTGGGTAAGTCAGTGGTCAGTCTTTAGTAATGTAGCAAAACACCCTAAGCTGTTTGATCCCAATAGCTAGAACTACATAACAATAACTCTTTTAATTGTGGAATCAGCCCATTCATTCTTTCTTTCTTTCTTTCTTTCTTTCTTTCTTCATTTTGCATAGTCCATTACTGTGTCACATTTTGTCTTTAGGTGTGTGTTTTTAGCAGATGTTTCAAGCCATGATCTGCATGAATTTCTCCTTAGGTGATCCATTGACTTTCATGTCAGTATGAAACAGCCTGAAGTTTCATTTGATATGACATTTTTTTTTATTACAGAAGCTTTGATACTTGCATTCAAAACAGTGTAAAACATTGCCACTGCAGAAAAGTGATGACACGTTAAATAGCAAATCATATTGCTTCAAGTTTTGGTTTCTACCTTGTTTTAACCACAATATCAACCTTTATGAATTTCATACTGTACCTGTTACATTTAATAATTTTCATGCTGGTGCTATTACTTTTAAAAAATTATAGTTGGACAGCTCTAAAAAATATCTGTAAGAAATTACACCATTGGTTAATGTTTTAGAGCACAGTAATTGACTTTAATGATAATGCATACAAATGTATGTATTTAAATTATTGTCTTATATTGCTATGGAACTTAGAAGTCTACTTTAATAATTAGTTATAGTATTTTTACACACATATTTTGTCAGTATAAAATGCATAGATAAAACAGGAAGACAAATTGCCATTTTGTTGCTTGCTATCTTGCTTACAAAGAGGCACTGTGTCATTTGCACAGCATGGAATTGTATCAGTTCTCTCTCTCTCTCTCTCTCTCTCTCTCTCTATTTATTTATTCAGTCATTTATTGACATTTGGTAACCAGGAAAATCTGACTGGGTCAGGAACCCATTTTCAGCAGAAGCCCTTAATAGATAAACATAGTAAAAGCATATATAGAAATGCTCAGATGGTAGAAAAAAAGTAATTGCAGTGGTAACTGAGGTCAGTGTAAATATACTAATTAGGAGTACATTTTAAGAACTAAAATGGTAGGTAAAACAATAGACATTTTTTGTTGTTGTTGAAGGAATGAGGATGGTTAGATGTAACAGCGGGTTATATATGAATGTAGGGGTGCGTTGTTAGGAAGTTTGAGGGATGTGTTATGTTAGGACTGAGTAGGAGATAGATGTAGGGAAGCATGACTGAGTGTAGTTTAAGAGTGCAAATTAGTAGGTGGTAAAGAGGGCTGGAGAGAATTTAGGAAAAAAGCTAAATGTGAGGAGGGAGGGAGAGAGAAATGGATGGTAGGTGTGTGAGGGAAAATACATTTATAAGAGAGATGTATTGGAAGGATTTAAGAGCAGAAGAAGCTAGGAGGGAGAAGAGAGAAATGGAAGATAGGTGGGTGAGGCAAAATAACATTTAGGAGAGAGAGAGGGACAGGAAGGCTTTAAGGGGGGGGGGTTAGGAGGGGGATGGAGAGGGTTAAAGGCTGGTTTTAGAGCACAGGCAGATCCGTGAGTTGAGAAGATAGTTTGTAGTAGAGGCACTGGCCAGCTCTTTTATTAGGTTTATGTACACTAATTAATTATTTTCAGTAGAACAGAGAGTTCTGGTAGTGTAGGTATGTAGAATAGATTTTAAGGCAGGACAGCTATCTGGTTTGTATATTAGTTTATGAGTGACTGACAGTTGTAGATAGTTAAGATGGTGGGGGAATTCAAGCCAGTTTACCTCTGTGAGAGCATTGCAGTGGTGGGAATGGTATGATGAGCCTGCAACAAACTTACTGACTTTGTAATAACAGGACTGGACTTAGTTTTGAGAGTCAAATGCAGGTTGTTGAAAATGGGAGCACCACATAATAGATGGGATCTAATAGGTGCTGGCTAGTGTTCTTTTGGCTTTAGGATCAATGAAGGTTCTGTGCCTGTAGAGTGTCCCTAGTTTGAAGTGAGTTGTTTTATAGCATTATGTATGTGTGGATCAAATGTAAGTTGATTGTCTATAGTGACACCTAATAGATTAGCATGTGTTACAACTTCAATCTCTGTTTTGTTTTGGAAATAGATTTTAAATTCACAGAAGAATGTTTTAGGTGTGAAAAGTAAAATTTAGTCTTGTTGGAGTTTAGCAGTAATTGTGTCTCATGTTGCCATAATTCAACTGAGGTGAAGGGATTCTGTTTTATTTGCAAAAGGTCTGGTATATTGTTCACTGAGGGAAATGATGGTGGAGTTGGCAGCATATTAGATTAATGTGCTTTAAGGGGAGGTGGTGTGTAAATTGCTAATGAAAATATTTAAGAGGAGGAGTCCAAGAATGGACCATTGTGGGACTCCAGTTTTTTCAGTCTGGTATTGAGATAGACAAACTTGCCATTTTACACATTGTTGCCTGTTGGTAAGGTAACTATTAAACCATTATTGGGAGTATTTAGAGAAGCCTAGCATAGAGAGTTTCTGAAGGAGTTTGTAATGTGATACTGTATTAAAGGCTTTTGACAGATCTAGTAGCACCATGGAGGTAAATAGGCCAGAGTCTCTGGCTTTGTTGACTGTATCAGTGATGGAGATGCCAGCAATTGTTATACTTTGTGCTGGCCTAAAACCATGTTGTGTGGTTGTAAGAAGATTATTATGGATGACATGTTTTAGTAATTGTATATGTATATACTTTTCAAGCAGTTTAGATAGAGGAGATAGGATAGAGATGGGTGTGTAGTTTGTTAGTTCATTAAATTTGCCTCCTTTTTGAAGAGGGTTTATGATAGATTTCTTCCAAATGTTGGTGTTTGGGATTCCTTGATAGAGGGTTTAATAAGAATGCTGACTGGATAAGCAATTGATTCAGCAGCAAGTTTTAAGTATGCTACTGGGAGATTGTCAGAGAAAGAGGAACCAGTTTTTAGTTTGAGAAGAATTTATGTATTAGTTTAGTAGGTACTGGTTTCAGAGAGAAAGACGGGATTTGAGTATTAGGTGCTGATGTCTTTTGATAGTGCAGAGAAGAGGTTGTGATGTCTTTATTTGTTTTTTGAGAGAGAGGTGAAATGGGATTATCTGTGGAGTTATAATTTGATGTAGAGTTAGTGCCTGTAAATAATTTCGCTGTGTTGTTGATAAAGTGGGTATCAAACATATTTGCCAATTTAGTTAGTGTCTTGTCTGTGGTTGGAAATGGAATTTGTGTGGACCCAAGGGTAAGTTGTGATGTGATCATTTTCCAGAAATTCTTTGGGTTGTTTTTGTGATTGGCTAATTGTTGTGAAAAATAATCTATTTATCAGCATTAATTAATTTTTTTGCTTTATTTCATAGCTGTCTGTAGTTTTGAAGATTTGTGTCATTTTTAATCTTTTGCCACTCTTTCCATGCTCTATCTCTGATTTTTAGTATTTTTGGTGGATTTGGTTAGCCAGAGAGTGTGGTTAGTCTTTGTTCTTTTTGTTCTGAGAGGGGCTAGGTTGTTGAGGGTATCTAAGAATTGTTTGTTAAAATAGCCCATAGTATTTATCTAGCGGTAAAGTTTTAAAAATGGACCAGTTGAGAGATTTTAGTATGCTATTAAAGAAATTTTGGCTAATGTTTGTCAGGTTTCTAGATGTTTTGTAAGTGTGGGCTTTGGGTTTTTAGAGGATGATTCTATAAGTATAAGCTGGTAGGTCGTCACATAAGATATTGGGAAGTGTATTAGATTTAGAGAATTTTAGGGGATTAGAGACAAGGAGCCAATCTAGGGTAGAACACATATTACTGTTGTCTTTTTTTCTTGTGAAAGTGGAGATAAATTGTGTATAGCTGTAAAGATTAATACAATCTGTCGGTGAGTCAACAGATATGTCCTGCCAATTAATATTAACATCTCCCATGATGACTGCTTCATTGAATATGTTTTTGGACAGCCAAGAAAGAATGTCTTCATGTATAGGAATGTTCTGGTCTGCGGGTATGTATACTACTGCAATACAGAGTTTTTTGGTGTTGCTTATTTGCAGAGATGCGATAAGAATTTCAGTATTACTAAATGTGGGAATTGGTTTGGATAAATGTAGAACTGTGTATGTACTAGGGTAAATTAAAGCTCCTCCTCCTTTTTTGTTGATTCTATCAATTCTTATCATATTAAATCCTAGTGACAGAATTTTAGTGTCTTTGGTGTGTGATTTTAACCAAGTTAATGTAAAAGATAATATATCTGGGGAGTATTGCATTAGCCAGGAATGAAATTTAGTCATTTTGTTACAGATGCTACCTATGTTTAGGGTGACTGAAAATATATGCTTTGAGAGGGAAGATTGAGGGGGATATAATTTTGCAGGGGTCCAGAATTATGGTGAATGTCACCACATTTTGTTAGGTTGAGAAGGTGGGAAATTTTTGGTTATGGTAAGTGGATGTTTTACACATAAGTGAGGCATTATATAACTGTGGAATGGCACTGTGGAACTATGGAGATGGATAGAATTTTTTTCTTTGTAAAATGTAAAATGTTTGGCTCGATTAGGCTAGCTGTTATGTGATGGGTGATTTTTGAACTAAGTTTATTTGTGAGTATTTTGGGGAAGTGATATATGTTAGTAGTATTAGGGTGGTAGATCTGAATATGGCGAGGATTGTTGCAAGTATAAGTTTTGACATTTTCTAGTGTACAAGATAAGAGTATGAATTTGACAAAAGGATAGGTTGGTGAGTGACGACAGGTGAATTCATGTGGGGGATAGGATATAGTAGTATGTGGTTAATATTGGATAGTGTTTTCTGTAAAATGTAGTGATGCTAGATGGAGGGTCACTAATAGAATAAACTGGAGATGGTTTGAGATTGGTAGGAGTAATTAAGGAAGGAGCTCATAGAAAGATGGTTGATGGCTTGGGTTGTTTAAAAAGTAATTAGGTGAGGAGATTCTGGATGCATAAATGTAACCGAAGTGGGGGTGTGGGAATGGGGGTAGGGTAGGGGACCAAAGTGATCCCAAGTGTAGCGAGGGTGAATGGACTGGGATACACTTGTGTTTGGCAGTACAAGAACCAATCAGTGAGTTATGGTAGCATGTTGCAGCAGGTTTTTTCTATTTTAAGAGACCAGCAAAAATAAAATGTAGTGCCAGAATAAAGAAATTATACTTACTGTATTTTTAAAATAATGCAGGACAGACTCAGCATTTTGAATAGTAGGTTAGAGTATGAAGGATAGCTGTTGTATCTCTTTATGTGAGAGAAGAAAAGAGTTCAGGATAAAGACTAGTTTAAGATGCAGTCTTGAGATTGTGAGGGTAGCTGATAGGAGAGCAGCCACAGGTTCTGGTGGTTTTTGTCACTCTTCAACCATGCATTAAGAAGATGTTGAGGCTTGGGTGTTCATTTAAGTAGTTTATATATAAATATACATCAGAATGGATGGCGAGAACATTGAACTTAAATGAGCTATCTAACTAACTGACTGACTACATACTTACCTGCTCACACTATGGCTGCTCACTCAAAATGGAACTCTTGCATGCATGTGCTCAGCACTTATATTCATGTGCTGACTTACTGGAAATATTCTTAAAGGTATATCACACACACTGATCTACACCCTCCTCCTTTTTTACTGACCTATCTCATATAAACAACAACATTTTAACAGGCATGCAATTATACACACTAATAAAGAAAAACAACAGTCATTTCCAGGTTGCCATGTATCTGGAACTAGGTTTCGAGATGTGACCTGATCTTGTGGCATATTAGCAACAGGGACAGTCAATGAGGAATCTTCTGCTTGAGGAGTGTCAGCGATTTTTCTCTGGAATGGGGACTGCTGACAGAATGTCCTCTGGAACAGGAACATTGGACAAGTCACTCTGAGAACACGAGTCTTTGTCACAGGCAAGATGCTGTAACACTGGTTTGGACACTGGTATCAAATGCTTCCAGTTTCATCTGACTTCCACTTCTTGTGATTCCACAATGTAAGGTCTTGGTTCTAGACACAAACTTTTCACAAATCTGATGCGATCAAAATATTTTGAAGTCTGCATCCTCACTATCGCCCCTTTTTTTCAATGAACTGAGTGTTTTGCTGGTTTTATCATAGTAAGACTTCTGGGACAAATGCTTTCCAACAGTTGGAGTTTACTGCTTTGTTGTTCTTAACACTTGGAACCAATGTTGACTGGTAATGTGGTTCTGGTTTGTCTCGACATAAGTCTCTGGGAAGGTCAACCAAGATGATTATCACAAGGAATTTTTCTGAGATTTAACAAGTTGAGGAAAACATTGGTATTGTCATGTCTGGATTTCTCTAACAGCTGATTTGCACTTTGAACTGCATGTTCAGCCCAGCCATTTGACTGAAGGTATTCAGGACTAATCATAATATGAACAAACTCCCACTCTTCTTCAAATTTCTTCAACTGCTGACTGGTAAACTCTGTACCATTGTCAGAAATAACTCTGTGTGGACTACCATGGACAGAAAAATGTTGCTTCAACCTGGTAATGACAGTACTGGAAGTTAGTTTAAGAAGTAGGTCAATCTCAAACTAATTTGAATGAGTCTACTAACACCAAATAATGTTTACCATTCCACTCAAAGGTATCTGTAGCTACTATCAACCAAGGTAGCTCAGGAATATGGCTTAACTGAAGTGTCTCTTTTTGTTAGTGCAGCTTTGTACTATTACATATTGAACAAGATGAAAGTACTTTCTCAATGTCTCTTGGCACAGAATGCCAAAATACTAAACCTCTCACCCTTCTCTTAGTACAATCAGTTCCTGGATGGCCACAATGCAAAATCTTGATATATTCTTGTTGCAAGGATTTTGGAACAATCACCTTAGGACCTTTCATGATGATACCATTATCTGACAAAATCTCATCTCTGTATGGAAAATATGGTTGCACATCTACTGGTAAACAAGATTGCTTTGAAGTCCATCCTCAACTGATAAAGTGGCTGTGCTTCAGGAGAATTGGATCTGAAGCTGTGTGAGTTCTGTGCTCATCAATACATGTGGAAGAAAACATTTCTCACTTCCATCACCTCAAAATCAATTTGTTCATTGTTATGCTGTTCTGTGTTTTTTCTGGGTGATCTGGATAAAGTATCAGCAAGATAAAGACGTTTGCCTTTTGTGTAAACAAGATTGAAATTGTACTTTTGCAATTAGAGCATCATGCATTGTAGTCTAGCTGGAGCTGTATGAATAGGCTTACTCAAAATAATGACTAGAGGTTAGTGGTCAGTTTCAATTTGGATAATTCGACCATAAATATAATCATGAAACTTCAAACATGCAAACACAATTGCCAAAAGCTCTTTCTCAATCTGGGCATATTGCATCTCAGTTTGGGTAAGAGTTCTCAATGCATAGGCTAGTGGTCTACTCTCTTGAAGAATGACTGCACCTGACCAAATTTAGAAGCATCACAGGAAAGAGTAACTGGTTTGTGAAAATCATAGTAGCTGAGAGTTGGTGGATTAGCAATTTTCTGTTCAAGGGCATCAAATACTCTTTGCTGCTGTTCTGACCATGATCAAATTACATCTTTGTGTGTCAGCTCTCTAAGCGGTGCTGAAAGTTGGCTTAAATCAGGAATGAACTTGCCTAGATAATTGACCATACCAAGAAAATGCTGTAGGGCTTAGACATTGTATGGAGCTGGCATCTCGAGAATTGCTGTTTATTTTGAAGGATCTGGTCATAAGGCCAAACTGGTAAATAAGTGACCAACATAAGTAACTTCTTGTAGCCTGAATTGCACTTCTGAGGATTCAGCTTAAGATTCACTTCACCTGCTCTTCCAGAACTTTCTTGAGGTTTCTATCATGTTCAGCTTCACCATTACCTCCTACTAGAATATCATCTACTATAATAGCACAGGGATAGCCAGAAGAAATTTGCTCCATTGCACGCTGAAAGACTTCACTGGCAGAATTTATTCCAAATGACATTCTCAGAAATCTGTCTTTCAAATGGCATACTGAATGTGGTTAGCAATGAAGATTTTCATTCAAGCAAAATTTGCCAAAATGAACTCTTTGCATCTAAGACAGAAAAAGCAGTACCATTTGGCATGAGGGCAGCAACTTCTTCGACTGTGCACATAGTATGATGAGGCCTTTTTAATGCTTTGTTCAAATCTCTTGGATCAGTACATATTCCTGATATCATCTGAGCTTTTTTATGAGCTACCACCATGGAGGATACCCATTAAGTAACTTCTTCTACTGGACAAATTACTCCTTGGTGCACCATTTTGGCTAGCTCTACTTTGACTCTGTTCTGAATAGCTACTGGAACTTTCCATGCTGGTCTGATAACAGGGCTGACTTCTGGGTCTAACATCATAGAATACGCAACTGGTAGTTGGCCTAGTTTGTCTGCACAAATATCAGCATACTCAGAAAAAAATAGTTTGTGTGAAATTTGAACTGCTGTCATGAAGGCTTACATGGTTAACTTCTTTATAAATTAAAGCAGTCTCATTTTCAAACTGTCTCTGAGGCCTAATAATGACTGCACATGTCTCTTGATGACGTAAAATTGCAAGTCGTAGCTGTTCCCAGCAGAAAGCATGAAAGGACTACTGAGCCTTCAGTTTGAATCTCTTCACTACCATAAGCAACAAGCTTCACACACTTTGTCAAATCAAGTTGTTCTGCAGCTTTTACTTTAGTAAATATTTGTGCTGACATAACATTGCATTTTCAGCCAGTATCTACTTTGAGCTCTACAGGACTCCCGTTAATCCAAACAATACAAAATATCACATTCTTTGCCCAAAAATCTACTGCATTGACTGTTTCACCAAGCACAAACACACCATCAACATAAAAAGTAGGGTTGCAACTTGCCTCTTGGAATGCCCTCTTTTAATAAAAGAATGTGCCTTATCTGATTTACAAAACCTTTTGAAATGATTCCACTTATTACAAGAATGACACAGCTGACCAAAAGCAAAGCACGTTTCTCTTTTGGGTTTGTGATTTCCACCACAGTTATGACAGTTGACTATGAAGCTGGGTGGCAGCACATGTTTTGACTTTGCTGACTCACCCTTATGCTTTTCTGAGCGTGCTCCGGAATTTGCTGGAAAGACCAGGGGTTTCCCAGGGACTGTTTGTTACTGGACCTGCAGTAGCTGCAATGTGCTTTGGCCTGTTTCTTTTAACTACATGCTGCATACTGTGTCTTTTGCAACTATTCTTATTTGTAAGCATACTTGTGTGCTTTCTGTAAGCTCATATATTTGACAAATCTCAATGGCCTTATTCAACATCAAATCACTGTCTCAAAGCAAAATCTTCCTCACTGTGTCATTATTAACACCACACACATGCCTATCTTTTATCAACTCATCTCTCAAATCACCAAATCTACCCATTTTAGCCTTATTTCTCAAGTCAGTTATATATGCTGCAACAGTTTCACCAGGCTTTTGATCCCTTGTATAAAATAAGGGCCTTTCCATTGTAATACTTGTTTGGGGGTTACACATTTCTCTAAATTTACATTTTAAACCCTCCAGGTCTTTCCTTGTTTCAGCTAGTACCACTATATGGCAGTCTTCCCCCTCCTCTGCAAACACAGCAGGTGCATGCACAAATTTCAAAGTTTCAATGGCCTCTGAACCAGCTAAATTAAGCAGAATAAATGCCTTTGTAGGTGGATCTTTATCAGAAAAAGCATCTTGTATGAAAATATTGTATTCCTGCTTAAACGTTCTCCAATTGTCTGCAATAATAATTATCAAACACAAGCAGTTCGGGTCTGTGAACCCTTCTGCCATGCCCACAGATTATAGTAAAACAATGCAAAATGGCCCATGTAATTGTGTACAAACATTCACACACACCAGGTACTTGTAATAATATTCAAATGCACAATAAGCTCTTTGAAATACTGTACTCTGTTAAATATATGCCTTGAAATAACTTTACTTTGTGAAATATTCTTTGAAATAACCATACTCTGTGAAATATACTGCACTGTAATACTGCACACACTTGCAAACACTTTGCACACTTTGGACACTTTGAATAGCTTTAGTTAATACAAAAAAGTAGCACATAGTGAAAAAAATATTGTTTTCCCTTTTTTGTACGTGTTATATGATTTGGATAGCGTTTCATATGTTTTGCTAATTATTTTGAATATTTGTATCAATATGTTGCAGTTTCGGACATTTTGTTTAATAAGAAATTTGTTTTGAGTGTTCTGAGTGCTTCATTTTATATTTATAGCAAAATAAATCATTTAAGCAAGTTTTAGTACCTGGAATTTGTTTCTGATCTGTTTTGTGAGTCATTTGAGCAGTAAGGCTGATCCACTCCTGTATATTCCTTCAACTTTAACCGGTTTCCTCATGGCTGTAAATCTGGATCCCATTCTGACACCATGTAACTCTTCTTATGTGCATTAAGAAGACGTTGAGGCTTGGGTGTTCATTTAAGTAGGTTATTGTATACAAATACATCAGGATGGATGGCAGGAACATTGAACATAAACAAACTATCGAACTGTCTAACTACATGCTTGCATGCTCACACTCTGCCTGCTCACTCAAAATAGCACTCTTGCTTGCATGTGCTCAGTACTTATATGCATGTGCTGACTCACTGGAAAGCTTCTTAAAGGTATATCACACACTCTGATCTACAGCTTTCAAGAGCTGTATTTATATTCAGTGTTACAGTGTAATTAAACAATGCTGTTAAGATTGTTATCAGGTTTAAACATACTTAAACTCATTTTCAGGCATAGGACTTGAACAATCCCCATAGGTCAGCAAGTTTTCTAGGTAGTCGTAATTCAGGAACTCTGGGTAGCTTTACTTGGTGATGCATTTTAGGTATAAAGATGCAGGGCAGGTAAACAGGTCAAATAACCCTGAAAAGGCTAAAGATATATATATATATATATATATATATATATATATATATATATATATATATATATATATATATATGAGTTCAAGTTAGTCTAGCAGGGACAGGGTAAATATGTAGAATGAAGAGACACACAGGGAAGGATATTTTAAGGTAGTGCAGTAAAATAAAAGTGTAGGTAGACTGGTAGTACAGTAGGGTAGAAAGATAGGATGTAAGTATAGGTAATTTGAAAGTTACATGAAAATAATGAGCAATTTAGGAAGATTATGCATTGATTAGACTAAAACATTTACACACATAGGTTTATAGGTTCATAGGTAGGTACTAGGCTATCTGCCCGTGGGCATTTATAAGCCTAGCCATAGTGTGTCAGCTTTCGCTGCCCCATTGATTAATTAACTGAGCCTCTGTCAAGAAGAGCCAATGAAGTGATCCCAGGGGTGTATTTTCTGTTACCCATCTACTTGTCAAGGTTTCTCTTGAAGAGTGTTAGTGAGGGGCTCTGCCTAATGTAGTTAGGAATTTTGTTCCAAAGCATGGGGAGTCTCTGTGACAGGAATCTATCCCTCCAGCATGTTCTATTTATTGTTGTAGTGAGGTTTAGCTCACTAGAGCAAGTGGCTCACGGTGAATTGGATTTCTTTAGGTGGACTATGTCCATCAATTCTGAGTTGGACATGGCTTTGTAAGTCAGGCAGAGATCACCTCTGAGTAAGCGATATGATAACAGAGCAGCCATTGGCAAAACACAAATTTGTTTTGGACGCTTTCATCAACAATGCACTGATTCTTACATAATATTACTATAGTGATAAAGGAAAAATAAACATTCTTTCTGTTGTTCTTATAAGCACCCTTGTCTACTTATATTAAGTAAAATGACCAGTAATAAAAAAAAAACAATACTGTGGCTAGAGTACATCAATAATATCAGAGCACAGTCGGTACTTATGTATGGCCATACTACCAGTGACAATGCACTGATTTTGAGAAGAACACAATGCAAGTTATACAATACTACACTATGATCTTTTCTAACAGCACATAGAGACTCCAACAGATTCAGTTCATACAAAAGTGCTATTTTAGAGCAATGTAGAATAGTTAGACTTGTGCATTAGACTGACAGAACAAAGTGGCTGATTTAAGTAAAACACAAGCCGAGTGAGGGATTCAGTCTGCACCACGGTATGCAGATAGGCAGTACACTATAAATAAAACCAACTGCTAAACAAAAAATGACAGCCAATGAATAAATAAGACCCAACTGCCTTCTTAAAAATGATGGTCAATGAATAAAGTAAGAAATAAAACAGCTCAGATGTTATATCGGATTTAGGTAAAGAATTTGAAACACAAACATATATAGTACTTTTGCAATATCTGCACTGTGAATACAGTCAAATGAACTCAAATGGCTAGCTTGTACCACCAGAACTGAGATGAAGGGCTGTAGAGATTGAGAGATGGAAAGAATGGCACCAAACACTAGATAGAGTTTTAAAGGGCACAAAGCATCATGGGAGGGTGGAGGTTCTAGGTATAAGGAATGAAAACACAGTATGTGTAATAAGACACTATCAAATAGAGGAAAAAAGGGAAAATACACTCATGCTTGGAGGAGCAAGAGCCAATCTGTGAGTTAAGGTAGCCTGTTGCAGTAGTTGTTTGCAATTATAGGAAACCAGCAAAAATAAAATGTAGTGCGGGAATAAACAAATTACACTTACTGTATTTTTAAAATTTTATTTTTATATTTGTTAACTGGGATGGTCCGACTGGGCACAGGTCCATTTTCAGCGGAGTCCCGGGGAGAAAAGCTCCACAGTAAGTAACATTTTACACAATATGTTAAAACACAGTATACATAGAATTTTCAAACAATATGTTAAAACACAGTATACAGCAGAAGACATAACAAGACCTATATATACAGGAAAAATAGTTACACATGGTTAATAACAGAATAAGTATACAAATTCAGTCAGCATTAGGAGAAGACCTAGACTGTACTATATATTACAGTAGGTATATACGGAAGTGAGGTATATAAGTGGAATAATTTGAAGACTTATGTAATACATGGGCATAGCCACTTATTCTTTAAGTGTGCTCTAAGTGAGTTTTTAAAGTGAGAAGAGATGGGGCAGAAATCAGAGCAGGAGGGAGATTATTCCAGGTTCTAGCTATGGAGTGGGAGAACAGTGCTTTTCCTGCAGTATTGTTAGCCCTAGAGATACAGAGGAGGGGTTTGTCAGAAGATCGGAGAGGACGATTTGTATTATAGTGGGTGAGAAGTTGGCTTAGTGCAAGGGTTTTTTTCTGGATGTGTTACCACATTGTAGGCAATGACTAATTGGTGATAGGTTAGTAGATGGGGATGTTCCAGCTATTGCAGTTCCCTTAGAGCCTGGCAATGGCGGGTTGTAAAGGTGGAGTTGTTTGCAAATTTGGCAATTTTATTATAACATGTTCGAGTCTGGCAAGGTCAAGTTTTCTAAGCTGGGTAAGAGTTGGAGCAGCATACATTAGGGTAGACAAGAGGTGAGTTTGGGCTTGGGTAGTCCGTGCTTGTTTTGAGAGGGAATTCCTCTGCCTATATAGTGTTCCCATTTTTTATGGACTTTTTTGATAGTTTGTGAAATGTGGATGTCATACTGTAGTTTTTTATCAATTTCAATGCCTAGGAGTTTGGTATGGTCAGAGGGAGAGATAATAGTGCCATTTTTTTTAGGAAATAGTGAAGGATAGAGTGGTGGAAATGGTTCTGTTGGGGGTGAAAAGTAGTAATTTGGTTTTATTAGGGTTTAGGATAAGTTGAATCTGAGTGATCCAAATTTCCACAGAGCTAAAGAATTCTTGGGTGAGTTGTTGTAGGGTAGGAAGTGATGGAGCTGAACAGATAAGAGTTGAATCATCAGTGTATTGTATAAGTGAAGCATGCTGTGTGGTGGTATGGAGATTATTGGTAAATAACGCAGGTCAGGCTCAGTATTTTGAATAGTACATCAGAGTATGAAGGATAGCCATTGTATCTCTTTATGTGAGAGAAGAAAAGAGTTCAGGATAAAGACTAGTTTAAGATGCAGTCTCAAAACTGGGGGACGGGGAGGAGAACGGATGAGGGAACATCCACAGGTTCTGGTGGTTTCCAAGAGCTGTATTTGTATGCAGTGTTACAATGTCATTAAATAATGCTGTTAAGACTGTTATCAGGTTTATTTATTTATTTGCTTTTGTTAACCAGGAAAGTCCACTGGACTGAAATGAGCCCATTTTCAGTGGAGGCCTGGGGAGAAAAGCACCAGAAAAACAATGTACATAATTAAGAGATTGTTTAGAGAGCTAAAAGCAGCATTTAACAATATACAAGAGTAATAACAGCATTTAACAATATACAATAGAACAATATAGGAGTCAGAAGTGACACAGGTATCATAGGCAATGTATAGCAACATTTTGTGGAAGACTTGGGTGCTAGGCAGGTATTCAATAGATCAGACAGATAATGATAATCTGCACTTACACAATTTTTACACACCATGTGAGGCAGGGTGAGGCACACTGTGCTGTGATTAAGGGTGAGTGCACAATAGGGAGAGTGAAGATGAGTGTGGGTATCTGAGAGATGAGTCAGGTTAGTAATCGGGTGACTGAGGAATTGGGGATGGTGCAAGGGCATAGCCAATGAGAGGAGAGATGTTGGTGAAGTGATTTTTTGAATTTCGGGGCATTATTTATAGTCCATAGAGAAGGTGGAAGGGAATTCCAGTGTTTAGCTACAGTGACAGAGTAAAGGTGTTGCCCTACAGGGAGTTTAGGTCTCTTAACTTGGATAAGTGATTGATTTTCAGATCTTAGCGAACAGTTTGGTTGATAAAGAATTAGACGTGAAGCCAGGGCTGGGCATTTGGAGGAATTATAGATGAATTTGTGTGCTGTGGCTAGTTGTATGTAAATTAGGAGTTGTGGGAGTTCTAGCTAGTTCAGGGATTGTAATGAGTGACAGTGGTGGGAGGAATATTTTGCTCTAGTAACGAATTTAGCAATTTTGTTATAGCAGCTCTCCATTTTATTTTTTAATGACAACTGGATGTTTGTCAGAATGGGGGCACCATAGTGGAGAGAAGGTAGGAGAAAAGTTTGGGCAAGTATTTTTCTGTAGAGTAGTTTAAAAATTGTTTATGTCGGTAGAGGGTACCAAGTTTTTGATGTGTTTTTTTGATGGTGTTGTGGATGTGTCGGTCAAAGGTTAAGTTGTCATCTAAGGTTATGCCAAGGAACTTAGTATGGGAAACTACCTCTAAGGCAGTCTTGTTGGAGGAGAAAATGATGCAATCAGATTTATTAATGGTGGTGGTTTTGGGGGCATAAAGAGCAAGAGTTTTGTTTTATTTGGGTTGAGGGCGAGATGATTATTTGTCATCCAGGTTTCGGTAATAGAGAAAGCATTCTGGGTGATGGTCAGAAGTTCGGTTTTAGAGTTACCAGAGCAGATAAACACACTTTAACTTATTTTCAGGTATGGGACTTCAAGGACGTTCATAGGTCAGCAAGTTTTCTAGGTAGTCGTAACTCAGGAACCATGTGTACTTTACTTGGTAATGTATTTCAGGTTTAAAGATGCAGGGCAGTTCAAACAGGTAAAATAACCTTTTACAATATCTGCACTGTTAATACAGTCAAGGGAACTCAAATGGCTAGTTTGTACCACCAGAACTGGGATGGAGGGTAGGTAGAGATATCGATTTATGGATGTATACACAGATCATAAAAAATAAACCAAGGCAAATACCTTGTAATAAGGATGTAGAATGGATCACAGAAAGAAAAGGAAAGGATAATATTAGCTCTCATTTGGGACTTGAACCCAGGACTGTCAGCTTGTTATGCTGGTGTCACTGCTGCTGGACCAAGAGCCTTTTGGACAGATAGGTATTGAGTTTTCTGTTAAGAGCCTTATCTTTTCAGTTAGGAACCCCCAAGCATGGTGACTGAGGTCAAGTTGCAAACAAGCACTCTAATAAATACAGAGAAAGCTCTGTGCTAAGGCACTGTTATAATCGTAGAAGGGAAAGTATGATATTAGCTCATCTGCACAGCCACTCCCTACCCGAACTGCAAAAAGTCACACATGAAGCATTTTCTTCTATTGAAACTTGGTTATCCAATGCCCAACTAATACTCAACCCAAACAAAACAAAATTACTCAACTTCCAGCCCACCAAACTTACCCTAGACAGCTCTCACTTTAACATCACAGCAAAAGACACCACCATCCATCCTACAGAACACGCCAAATTACTAGGAGTAGAAATAGACAATAAACTGAACTTTGACATTCACATTTCCATGACCATTAAAAAAGTGCACAAAAACTAGGAGCATTATATAGAAATCAGCAACTAGTTACCAAAGCAGCTAAAATTTCGGTAGCAAATTCTCATCTTATCTCTACCCTACTCTACGCCTCTCCAATATTTACTAACCTTAGACAATGCAACCTAAATAAGCTAAAAACCTGCTACAACAAAATCACCAAATTCATCACAGGGGCTTCCTACCATACTCACCACTGTCTCTCACTAGCAGAACTGAGCTGGCTAGAGCTCCCCCACCTCCTTCAATGGTACCAACTCGCACTCACCCACAAACTAATAAACCAGCCACTAAAAGTCCCATCCCTCCAGAATCTACTGCAACCCTACATAACCATGAGACCACTAAGATCCAGCCACAAAAATCTCCTACAGGTCACAAGAGCCATTAACTCTGCTGGAGAAGCATTATTCTCCTGCACTATAGCCAAACTCTGGAACTCCCTCCCATCCTCAATTACCTCTGTAACTTCTTGCACCCACTTCAAATCCTTACTAAAATCACACTTAAAAACTTGCCAGATATGCCCTTGCAATCCCCCCTCTAATACCATCCACTCCCCCCCACCCACTACCTCTCTCAGCCCCCTATCAACAACCTACTCTTAGCAAGCTTGGCTACTCATGCTCCATGCTACCTACCATATAATGTTAACTTCTTGTAGGAACAACTGCTAATGGCTGTTATGTACCTCAAAAACAGATTGTATCAATTGTTCACTGATGAATCTCAACTACATTTGTAACCATGTTTGGTATATGTCACCATATTTTAAAATTGTACTATGTTCTACAGCTGTTTTACATCTATGTTTTATTCTTGTCTTGCGTCCTTAGCTGGACTAATGTCTATATTTAAATACTATGTTTTTTAACTGTATAATGCAAGTAATACTTAATGTGGAGCTTTTCTCCCCGGGCCTCCGCTGAAAACGGACCTGTGTCCAGTCGGACTCTCCCGGTCAACAAATGTAAATAAATAAATAAACAAATAAATAAATAAATACATTTTTCACTCCAAGCCAGGACCTCCAACATACCAAGCAAGTATTACCGCCTCTGGATCTACAAGAGCAGTGGAGAAATATGGGTCAAGTGTTCCGTAAGATCCTTAAGCTTTCAGCTAGGAAACCCCAAGCAAGTTGATTAAGATCAAACTACAAATACACACAAACACAGACAAAGTTATCTGCTTAGGCACTGATAGAATCATAGAAGTGAAATGATAATATTAGCTCTTCCTTAAGACTTGAACCCCAGCTCTCCAGCATGCTGTATCAGTGTCACTTTCACTGGAGAAAATCATATGACCTGTTTATACTGAATTTGTTACCCACATTAAGTAGAATAATAATAAACATAACTTTATACATGATTTCAAAATGTTAATTAAAAAAACAACAGTAGCAGACAACAGGGTAAAGAATGTAATAAAACATACTTCAGTTCAGGTACATTTTAAGAATTCCAAGACTGATTGCTGCTTATTGAAATATGACTGTTTGCAAAACTATATCAAATATGAATAATGAATAAACTTAACCAATGTTACCAGCTTTTTCTAAATAGCTGCAAAGTGCTGCCATTAACATGTACTCATTTTCATATAATTTTTTTTTAACAAGATGAAATTTAAATTTTTGCTGGAATTAAAATGTACAGACAGGCACACACATACTTATGTTGCCATATTATACATAATACAATAAACATTGTTAATAAATCAAATAGCACATTTAATAAATCAATAATCATGAGAGAGTGGGGTTGCTCCAATATCTAATTCTGAAGGCAAAATGCTCTATATACCCTATTAGGAACTATAAACTAGGAGTCTACCTTGGATTTTCTAGCCATATGCCTATTGTATTTTGTACTGTTTCTGGTGCAGCTTTTGTACTTAAAGTATGAGAGCGTTATAGACAACATTTATACAGAACACCTTTAGGGGAATTCAGAATGTGTGTATGTCGTAAGAGCTTGGCACAGGTCATGAAAATAAAATGCAGTATCCCTTTGCATTTCTTGCTTTTTAAAAAAAAATGAGATATGTTTGTGGTAGACCAGTGTGGAAACTCATGCTGTGATAAGGAATAGAGGTTAGGTAAGGGTTAATACATAGGTTTAATGTAAGTGAGGAAGTGAGGTAGGCTAGGGTTGGTTTTATATGAAAGGAAAGGGAACAGGGTTTATAACCTGGGGCAGGAAGGGATATGGCCTCTTTTGGTGTGGGTTGGAGACAGAGATAGACACAGAGTTTGAATGTCACGGGAGCAGTTATTTCTGCCCTACATGTGGTGACCAGTATGAATCAGGTAACTTGGTGGATGTACAAGGTATGGTAGGGAAGAAGGGGGGTTTTGGTAAGGCAATGAATTTATAAGTTAGTTTTTTTTTTTCCTTAGTGTTAATCCATGGTGGGTGTGGACAGTGCGGTTGTGTTAAGTTTAGAGGGCATTGAGGTTATAATAGCAAGGTTTTGGCCCAAGCATTCAGTTTCAGGTAGTTGATTTTGTTCTTTTAGTTTGGTGCTCTGCACAGCATATAACTCTTGTTTGACAGATATTGGTTTAGATGCCTGTAGATGAATCTGGTTAGTTAGGTGTGGTGTTGATAAGTTTAATAAATTGGTGTCTGATTTGGTTGATAGCTTGGATGCGGAGATTGCTGCTGCTTGCTGTAGTGTGCTATACTACTCAGTCTGCTACTGTGAGAAAATTTAGAAATGCTACTTGCTGTTGTGTGCTTTATTATTTAATCTTTTAGTGTGAGGAATGGGACAAAGCTGCACATAATAGGAGGACACAATCCCATTAGTAGGAATGCTTTAAACCTTTTCCTTGTAGGTTTAGAAGTGGGTTACAATAATAAGAATTGTGTTGACAAGTATTTGTTATAAGGATACAAAATCAGTATCTCAAAAGCATGTTAGCAGTTGGTGTTGCCTTTGCTCAGAGCTTCAGTGGGGTGGATGTGCGACTATAAAGCTGGTTGATCCAGAGTAGTGAATGCTTTTTAAATATTGCTCTGCTAAGCTTGGATAGTGACTAGAATAACAGGGACAGTGTTGTCTGATATTTTCAAGCATACAAGGTTTAAAGCCTGCAGTTATGTCACTGCTGGGTGCCTTCATCTGTACTTAAAGCTTTCTATATAAGGTGCATTATTTGGAAGATGGCCTGGTTGGTTGGTGTTCCTTGAGCAAGTAGGATGCATTTTCCTGGCTTGGCTGGCTGGGCTGGGTAAGTTAGTTCATGGGCAGGTGTAGTGATGGGGACCCATAGCTGATGTGGCAAGTTGTTAGAATAACGTGATTTTGACAACGTGTTTTTGCATGATATGAAGTTCAAAATTGATGGCATGTTATTGCTTTTAGACCTCAGTCAATACCACACATTTTGTCCATGGAACAGTTAAAGATGAGGTCAAACTCTGCACATTTTGTTGAGAATCTGGGCAGTTGAGAGATACGTCTGTTCCAGTGAATGAGGTTGGGCTGGCTAAGGAGTTAGGCTGTATTGTTAGTAGAGTATTTAATTTAAAGTGTGGTGATGCAATCTGTATGGTAGCAGGAACCTAGGAATTGTTATGTTGTCTCAGGTGGTAATCTTTGGTAAAGTATAAAACATTAGTAGGATATTGCGAGAACGTTCATGTTTAGCTGGGGCATTCTTCACAGATTCATTTTAGGCTGCATCTGCTAAGTTTTAAAAAGGGGTAGGGAGGAGACAAGATGTACATTAGGCTTAGTGATAGTAGCTAAGGTTATCAATTGTTTTACTTTAAGAGGTAGATTAAGCTGAGTGTAGCAAACTTCTTAATATTTCAAGTAACAGTGAATGTATTTGTTTATTTGTTGTGTGCTGAGATGTCAGAGCTGATAGGTAAAATTATGAAAAAAATGACACTGTGGCAAGAGGGATTCACTTATCACAGCTGGTTTGTAGAATTATTTGGTTATAGTAGACACTACGGGTAGGTGTATGGTTCTAGTTGTGTATGGTTGGGTCAAGGGTAGTATTTATAGACAGGTTGCTTCAGCCAATGTCTCTTTCTGTTTTCAGAATGGTGGATGTAAGAGTGCTGAAGGATCACTGGGTGGCTATCACAGCCCAGACCGAAGCATTGTTCCAGGAAGCAGCAGTAGCAGCAACCAGCAGTTCAGTGATGACACCTGTTGAAAGTGCTGTGATGGAGCCAGAATAAGGTAAGAGGTTTCTTAGGGAACACAAGACAGACATCTATCCAGATTTGTTTGCAGTTAAAAGCATTTTCTAGAGTCTCCTTGCTCCGTTTTCTGTTTAAAACTTTTATTTAGTGTCTCACTGTTGTTTTTCTGCTGTGATAAACATTTCTGTAGTGTTTTTTGTCTAAAATAGTGTTGCTAGTAGCTGTAGCATAGTTTCCCACCCTCTTTCCTTATTGTTGTTTTGTTCTTAAACTTGGTGGCTTTGCAGTTGCCACCCCTACTGTAAATTTTATCTGGGGAACTCCTCTCAGTCTAGTCTCATTAGCTCATTCTACCTAATACATAGAGAACATTTGGAAACGACAGCCCACTTAGTTGCTTAACCTTGAATTATCTTCTGTTCCTCCTTTCTAACTGTCCACTTTACTAAAAAAAAAACTTTATTCAGCTGCTTTTACAGTATTTGATTTGTTTTTCCTCCTCCTACTGTATTACTTCATCTTGCTTTTTCTGATACTTGTTCTCTAAAGTGTTCAATTGCATCTTTTCTGCTGCATTTATTATTGCTTGTTTTTAGCCTGTTTAAATTTTAAGTGTTATTCTAAGCCTCTTAGCTTTGTTTAAGCACTTGGGCTTTAGGCCTACCCTTTAGCTTTCCCTGATCTTTCTCCCTAAAATTCTGACAAATATGGATGGACAATTTCCTACAGTTTCTCCTGCCAGCCTGGTTGATATGGGCATCCTGAGACAGTGTAACAACTGCCTCATGTACATGGACAACCATCTACTACTACCACTTAGGAACACAATTTATGAGAGATGCAATTACATTAATAACCTAGAGTCTATGCTTTCTCCCTCACAAGCCAGTATAGCTGACACTGAGAAGGCTGTCAGCACAATCACTACACCTCAAACACCACCCACAGCTACACAGTGCACATCCACATACGCAGAGGTTCTCAACAAAAACAAACCCACACAAAAGAGACCTCAGAGGCAAAAACACATGCAAACTCCACAACCCTCCACACCACATACCTCGCATAGTCCATGCATTTGTGTCACACAGCCACTAAGGCCTAATCATAAACTGAACATATTAGTTATAGGAGACTCCATTGTGAGACACTCAGATGTGTCTCTCACTAGGTTGGATAAAGATAAAGTCACAGTTAGTTTTTTGTCAGGTGCCAGAATACACCATATCACACACACAGTCTCTCAGCAGCAGGTACTGTTATGACTCTGTCATAGTCCATGCTGGCGTGAAAAACTTGAGACATACCTCCGTGGACTATATGAAGAGAGACATGATTGATCTCACTGAATATGTGTCACAGGCAAGTATGTCCCTAGCCTTAAGCAGCATTCTACCGTCACCCAGAATGACACCTTGATACAAACAGAAAATGATTGACTTTAACAATTGGCTTAGTTTCTGGTGTCATTCTAGGAAGATCCAGTACCTGATAGCCTGGGAAGATATGATCATCAGACCATGATGCTTTGTTAGAGGTAGCCTGCATCTGTCTCACTTGGGCTTCAGTCTTTTGGCAAAGACCCTTGCCTCCCCCATAGTGCCTTTTTTTAGGAAAAGTCATGAGATTGATACTACCAACATAAAGATTTCAGCAAAACACCAATTAAATTAAAGGTTATGCTGCTAAATGCTAGAAGTCTAAACATGAAACTGCACTCATTGCAAGCATTCTTAACCCTGGAAGGTGCTGACATTTGTGCAGTTACAGAAACCTGGTTTAAAGCTGTGGAGAGCACCCCATTCTTACCTGGTTACTCATCCTATCATGCATTCAGACCCCAAACTGTAGGCAATAAAGCCAAAGTAGGTAGAGTTTTGATATATATTAAAGACGCGCACACCTCCAGGCTGGTCAAACAGTATGACAAACAGGACACACTCCAGGTGCAGTTAACTGTTGACAAGACCACTATTCAAATCATAGCTAGTTACAGGCCCCCAAATTTGACTCAAGGTGCCCACTCCACCTATCTGGACCTCTTTGAATCTATCAAGATTCAACCCTTTACACTGATCCTGGGCAAATTTAAGTACCCAACCACAGAGTTAAAAAACTACTTATGCCAGAGCACAGATGCCCAGAGATTCCTCAATTTTATCAATGCAAATGCCTTGGAGCAACTATTTGATACCCCCACAAGAGGTGATAATATCTTGGACTTGGTATTAACCAAAATGAGTAAGCACTGCAACACCCCTACAATATAATCCTCCCTGGTAAGATCTGACCATAAACCTGTCACTTTCAAAGTCAGCATCTCCCCTGCCTCCCCCCCTCTAGGTAGGGTCAAACAAAAAAACTTCTCCAAAGTTGATTATAACCTCCTGAGGGATGGTATAAACAGCTTCACAGCTCCCTCCTTTTTTGTAGGAACTGGCACCAATGTCCAAATCTATACTAAAGTACTATACGAGCATTTATATAGATGCATGGAATCAGGAATACCTGACAGGACAAAATCATCCTCTGCAAGGAAGAGTAAACCTGTCTGGTGGACATCTGCAATAAATAAACTATATAAAAAAGGGAAAAAAAATGCTGTCAGGACCAAGAAGGACCAGGTGCCCAATTTGAAACAAAATCTCCTTAGCCTGAACATGCGAATAAGAGCACTAGTGAAATCCTCTAAAGCCATCTTCAAGTCCAAATTGGCCACATGTACTAGAGACAATCATAAGGCCTTCTTCACATATGTCTACAGTCTCAAAGGAAGCGCCCAGATCTGTTCAGTTCTGGTGGTCAAGGACACCACATACACAAATGCTGTAGATAGAGCCAACTTACTAGCTGACAAATTCATCAAATACTTCATGCCTCTGTAGCCCCCATCAGTAAATCAGGACATCCCCAGTACCTGACCCCCTACCTATTATGTCTAGGGAACAGGTCATCACTGCCCTCTCAAAAGCAATAAATACAGCCTCCATGAGACCCAATAACATCCCAGGCTGCATCCTACATGAACTCAGGAATGAGCTTGCAGCACCATTAGCCACTCTATTTAACCAAAGCATGAGTACTGTTTTTTTCCCAGCTGAGTGGTGGACAGTCACTGTCATCCCTTTATACAAAGGTGGAGCATCCACTGATCCAGGAAATTATAGACCCATCAGCCTGGGTCTAACTAGCCTGATCTGCAAGGCCATGGAACGGATTATCATGGACCTCATTAACAGGGACATTGGCAACCTGCAAACACTCGACCACACACAGTTTGGCTTTGTCAAGGGGAGATCATGACTGTTAAATCTGATTGACTTCTTTGAGACAGTCACCAAAGCCATGGATGAGGGGAAGATGGTACACACCACCTACCTTAACCTGGCCAAAGCCTTTGACACTATTCCTCATGGAGTAATAGATAAGATCTATCAACTAGGTATCAAACTGGCTCACTGATAGAACCCACCTAATCAAAATAGGGGAAGCCACCTGAAGCAGTAGACCTGTAATGAGCAGTGAACCCCAGGGAACAGTCCTGGGGCCTCTGTTATTTGGGATATACTTCCCTGAGGGGCAGGCTAAAACCAGTGGGCTATGGCTGACCAAGTTTGCAGATGATGCAAGCTGAGCGCAGTCATCAGTTCTCTAAGTTATATGGATGTCCTTCAAGAGGGTTACACCTAAGCAAATGATTGGTGTCAGAAACATGGCCTCAAGTTGAGTGCCAAAAAATGCATCATCATCATTCCATTTGGAGAGATTGATGTCCCCACATATTATCACATTAATAACAATGTCCTAAGCATGCAATCAGTCATGAGGGATTTGGGCACCCGGGTTGATACAACCTGACTTTTGATCACCATATTGCTTCCATTGTCCAGAAAGCTTTCTACATGGTCCACCTCATAAGTAAGAGTATCTTATTCAGGGACAAGGAGGTAATAATATCTCTGTATTCTTCCTTTATAATGCCAATTATTGAGTACAATGCCCCCTTCGGCATGTACCGTGCAAAGCACATGCAGCAGCTGGAGAGACCACAGAGGTTCCTCACCAGTAGAATCCATGACCTCAAGCATCTACCCTACACAGATAGGCTAAAAACCCTGTTCCTCTACTTAGTTTCATACAAACTCCTCAGAGGTGACCTCTGTCTCTGGCATACAAAGCAATCTCAGACCCCACCTTGATAAGACTGCTGCATATCCACAAGTCAAGCTCTGCTCGAGTAACCTGCACACACGACCTCAACCTGGTCTGTGACATCAATAGGACTTGTTGGTAGGACAGACTGGTGTCCCAGAGACTCCCACATCTGTGGAATAGACTCCCTATCCAAATCATGCAGAGTACCTCATTATCCTTTTTTAAGTGCAACATGGGTAACTGGATGAGAAACAGAAACTACACCCCTGGGATTCCACCTGTGACCCTGCTGGACAGGGGCTTTGGGTGCTGACTTGTATAAACATGGGCTAAACTCTTGGCTAGGCTTATAAGGGCCTCAGGGCCAATAGCTTCATAACTTCCTATGATCCTATGATCCTATGGAAACAGATCCAGGGCGGTTAAGCCTTGAGTACTGGAGTCTGGGGAGTCACTGCCAGCTCCTTCTACATCTGCAGGTAATCCATCAGCAGTTTATTCGTCAGTACTGCAGGGGGATTGGGTTGGACAATATGTTAGGTTGACATGGGTTTTCCAAGATTTGCCAAACACTGATGGAGCTCAGCTTCAAGAGTTATTTAGTGGTTGACAGACTGTCAGGAGCTGCCTACTGAGGAGTAGAATTTAGGAATATAGGCTATTTTGCTATTGGTTGAGCAGTCAGATGCTGTGCCAGAGAAGCATCAGTCACATTTTAACTCAGGAAAAGTGGTCCAGTTGGGTAGTCAAAGGGTGCAGGCATTACTGCAAGGTGACCCAGTGGTGCATTTAATACCACATATGCCATTAGCGATTAAGGAGAAGATTTGAAGAGGGGATTGTGTAAATTTCTTTCATCTTTTGGAAGCAAAAGATCCTAGGCATTTGGCCTAGGCTGAGGTGCCAGGGTTTAAGGATTTAGCCACATTATTAGTAGCTTTGGGTAAGAAGAGTTTGGCCAGGTATAGAGCCAGGGCCTGGGGATATTGGATCCTAAGATTTGTGTATTTTATGGGTGTAACACTGGGAAGGGATAATGTGCAAGCTTTGCCTCTTTTGGCATATTTTGTTATAATCTGGGAAGCACAGAAATTAAGAGGAGGTATTGTTTGGTTTTGGTATGACCAAAACATGAAGCTGAAAGCAGTGGATAAGATGCTGCAGTGGGACTCTAGGCATCAGATACTTGGCTTGGTACTATGGTAGAAAGACCATCTGTTCAGGCTCATCCAGTAGTGGATGGGAATGATATGAAAGCCGATGCATATTGGGGCTTTAACTTTGTAAAATGTTCTTGGGCAAATTGTCAGTTGATGCTAAGTGTGCAGAATGTGTGTGTGCTGGGCAGGGGGTCACACAACTTCAGCATGTTGGCTGAAAGATAGTTTTGGTTTGGGTAAGCTAGAAAATAATATGCCTGGACTGGGGAGAGTATCAGTGGGTCAAGGCAGGGGTAGCTTGAGAGGTGGTAGGGGGATATTTATATTTATTTTTCAAGGTCAAGCAAGGAGGGCTGTCCATGCATTCACCCATTAGGATGGGTCCTTGATAGCTGCATTGCTAGGTTATCCAGATAAGGAGGTGGCACGGGAGTTAGTAAGTGATTTTCAATGTTGGTATTGGTTTAAAAACAAAGGTGCTAGTTTGGTCAGCAATTCTTAAGAGTTTAAAGTCAGTGTGTAGGAAAAAGGATGTGGCAGTGGCAATATTGATGAATAAAGTGCTGGTAGGACATTAGGCCCTTTTGATGCTTCTCCATTTGACCAGTTTAGAGTTTCCCTTTTAGGGCTGGTACCTAAGAGGAAGGAAGTAGAATTTCATTTGATACATTATTTATCTTTCCCAGAAAGAGGTCCACTTACTGATCGTATTGATAGAAAAGATGTGAATGTGCATTATGCCTTTCTTGATAAAGCTGCCCAGTTAATTAAGGTGATGCATGATCCTTGATTAGTTAAATGGGATACTGAGGTGGGATTTCAGCTGCTACCTATTAAAGAAGCTGATTGGCCATGGTTAGGGATGTTTTTAGATGGCAAGTATATTTTGATATTGCAATGCCAATGGGTTATAATATTGCTTGTGCCACTTTTGAAAAGTTTAGTATGACTTTGCAATGGATCTGGCAGCAGTGAGTGGTTATTCAGTGAAGCTTTTCATTACTGTGATGATTTTTTGTTAATCGGCAATGGGCAAGAGATGTTGCTTGAGACCAAGCAGATGTTTCTTAATTTGTGCTTGAATTTGGAGTCCCATTAGCACACAGTAAGGTAGAGAGAACCACAAAAAAGTTAAAATTTGGGGGTTTGGAGACTGATGTAGAGAGAGGTCTATTGCACTTTCCTGAGGATAAGATTCACAAGCTAAAGAATTACTTTTTGTACATTTTGGATATGGTGAAGGTTTGAGTGAGATAGGTGATGGAGTTTTCGGGCTTGTTGAATTTTGCCTGTAGAGCTGTGTCATGAGGTGCAGCATTTAATAGGTCACTGGCAAATTTGTTAAAAAGATGTAGTAGCAAGCATCATTGGATATGAGTATCGTGTTATGTCAGACAGGATACAGGTTTATGGTCGAAGGTTTTGGAAGGGTTTAATGGCATTTCCTTTTGACAGATGAAGGGGTTTTGGTGGAGGAGTTACACTTGTTGAAAGATGTTTCATGGAGTGTTGGGATGATGGCAGTTTTTAAGGATCAATATTTTACTGTGGGTTGGCTGAGGAGTTGGCCATCAGACCGGAAAAAAGATTTGGCATTTTTGGAGCTGATGCCTATTTGGGCAGTGCTGGTAACTTGGCAGCTTTACTTTGTGAATATGAGAGTGTTTTTTCATTCAGTCAATCTGGTGGCAGTTCATAGGTTCATAGGTTCATAGGTTCATAGGTTCATACTAGGCTATCTGCCCTAGGGCATTTATAAGCCTAGCCAGAGTATGTTTGGCTTTCGCCACCCATTTTAAATTAATTTTGCTATGCCCTTTTTTGAGGTTAGTATACTGTGCCTCTGTCTAATAGTGACACAGAAGTGATACACGGGGTAAACCTATGATCTCCCATCCACTCATCAAGATTCCTCTTGAAGAGAGTCAATGAGGGACTCTGCCTAACCTGGACTGGGATTTTATTCCAGAGTGAAGGGGGCCTCTGGGTTATGAATCTGTCCCTCCAGCATGTCCTATTTATTTCAGTGCTGAGGTTCAAGTCTCTCGAGCGTGTAGCTCAGTGAGATTTGGATTTTTTGAGGTGTAGCATGTCCCTTAATTCCGGGTTGGACATGGCTTTATACGTCAGGTACAGGTCGCCTCTGAGCAGGCGGTATGCCTCTGAGTAGAGCTGGAGTTTCTTTATCCGGGCAGCATATGGCATCTGTTTGAGCCCTTTGATCCTCTTGGTGAGGTACTTTTGGGGTCTTTCCAGTTGCTGCAGGTGTTTGGTAAGGTACATCCCAAAAGGGGCATTGTACTCGATTATGGGCCTGATGAGGGATGAGTAAAGAGGCACGATGACCTCCTTTAATCTGTAATCCTTTCATGATTAGTTGGGCTATATAAAAAGTTTTTCTAACCACTTTGGCCACGTGGTTGTCAAATGAGAGATTGCTATCAACTTGGGTCCCCAGGTCCCTAATTACTTCTTTTGTACTTAATGGATTACCACCTATGTTGTAATTTGTGGGCAGTTTGTTTTTGCCAAAGGGGATGACTATACACTTTTTGGCATTTAGCTTGAGGCCATGGCTCTGGCACCAGTTGTCTGTTACTATGAGGCCCTTTTGGAGGATGCTTGTGTCGGCTGGAGAGTCGATTATGGTGCCCAGTTTGCAGTCATCTGCGAACTTGGTCAGCCACAGTCCTTCTGTGTTGGCCTGTACCTCCGAGAAATATATACCAAACAAGAGAGGTCCCAGGACTGAGACTTGTGGGATGACACTTGTAACTGGTTTGGAGTCTGACATGGCTCCAGCAATTCTAACCATGTGGGTTCTGTTTTTGAGCCAGTTTGCAACCCATCTAGTGACATAGGGGATTATATTTAAGCTGGTGAGCTTATCTATAATGCCCGAGTGGGGTATTGTATCGAAGGCTTTTGCGAGGTCCAGGTAGGCTGTGTGGACCACCTTCCCTTCGTCAATGGCCTTGGTGACTGTTTCAAAGAAGTCGACCAGGTTTAAGAGGCAGGATCTGCCCTTAACAAAGCTGAACTGGGTAGGACCCAGTGTCTGTATGTCCCCAATATCTTTATTTATGAGGTCCATGATGATCCTTTCCATAGCTTTGCAGAACAAGCTAGTCAGGCTTATGGGGTGATAGTTTCCAGGGTCCATTGAGGCACCACCTTTGTGGAGAGGGACCACTGTTGCTGTACGCCACTCTTTGGGTACATATCCTGTAGTAAGGCTGTGATTGAACAGTAGTTTTATGTTTGGGTTTAGCTCTTCTTGGAGTTCATGTAGGACGCAGACCGGGACATCATCTGGTCCCATTGATGCTGTGTTTTTTGCTTTGGAGAGGGCGGCTCTTACCTGAGCATCTGAGATGTCAGGGGGCAGCACTCTACTGGGATAGATATTTGCCCTTTTGGTGGGGGGCGTGTTGCACTGAACCTGTCAGCTAGGATGTTGGCAATGTCTGTGGGTTCGGTGTATTTTTTGTCATTTTTGACTAATTCTGAGCATATCTGGGAATTCCCACCCAGGTTCCTAACATAACTAAAGAAAGCCTTGTGATTTTCCTTAGTGTCCTGTGCAATTTTTCTCTCAAAGCTGGCCTTAGACGATTTTATGAGTGCCCTTAGTTTTTTGCTAATACTGATCAGAGATGCCTTCCCTTTTTGGGATTTTGCTCTATCATGTAGTAGCTTCCTCCTTCTATTGTATAGTTTGTTTATGGCTGGGGTCCACCAGACAGGACGTCTGCCTTTGGAGGATTGGGTCTTGGTTTTATTTGGGATTGCATGATCCATGCATTCCTGAAGATGTTCATAGAATGCATTTATAAAGGATTCTGCGGTCTGGGCCGTATTTTCCACAGGCCCAGGGGCTTTGAAGGATTCCACCTCAGTTTTGAGGAGTGTGAAATTTGCTTTGGAGAAGTTTTTCACTGTGGTTTTCTGGGCAGGGGGTGTGGTTGGGATGTGAATATCCAGTGAGATCAGTTTATGGTCTGATCTTATCAGCGAGGGATATACTTCTGGTCTGGAGCATAGAGCCCCCATGTTGGTGATGATCAGGTCCAGTATGTTTTCCCCTCTTGTGGGAGTGATAACAAGTTGTTCCATAGCATTTGAGTTTATGAATTCTAGGAACCTTTGGGCTAGGGTGTTGGAGCTAGAGTAATGCTCCCAGTCTATGTTTGGGTAGTTGAAGTCGCCCAATATAATGGTGTTTGGAGAGACCTTCATATTTTCCAGTGTTCTCAGGAAGGCCGAGTGGGGTTCCTGGGTTTGGGAGGGTGGTCTGTAGCAGGCTATAAACTGGAAGGCAGTTTTACCCACTGTTAGTTGCACATGGATAGTCTCTGATGCTTCGTGCTTTGCCACCAACCTGGAGGTGTGGGTATCTTTGATGAATATCGATACTCCTCCTCCTTTTGTGGTTCGGTCCAAGTTTTGGGGCCGAAAAGCATGGTATGAGGTATAACCTGGTAGTGCTGGGGTGATCTCGGGAGCCCTGAACCAGGTTTCTGTTACTGCACAGATATTGATATTCTCCATGCTAAGGAGAGTTTCGAGTGCGTGCATCTTGAGGTTTAGACTTCTGGCATTGAGTAACATTACTCTTAGTTTCTTATCCCTTGTGATACCTATGGAGGTGGGTTTGTCTTTTGAGCCTTGCCTAAAAAAGGCACTATGGGGGTAGCAAGAGCCTTTGCCAATATCCGAAAGCCCAGGGGTGACAGGTGCAAGCCGTCCCAAGCGAAGCATCGTGGCTTGTCGAGCTTATCATCCCAGGCTGACAGGCACTGGATCCCCTTTGAATGACACCAGTACTTTAGCCAATTGTTGAAATTGATCATCTTGTCTTCATATTGTGGCATTATTCTTGGTGAGGGTAAGATGCTACTCAAGGTCAGGGTCATACCGGCCTGGGCTACATGCTCAGAGAGCTCCTCTATGTCTCTTTTCATGTAGTCCAGGGAGGTACGTGTCAGGTCATTCACACCAGCATGGACAATGACTGAGTCATATTTGTACTTGCCTTGGAGTGACCTGAGTGCTTGTGTTATGTGGCGGATCCTAGCGCCCGACAGGCTGCTCACCGTGACCTTCTCCTTGTTCATCCTGGTGAGCGGGACGTCAGTGTGCCTGACGATAGAGTCACCTATTACAAGTGTATCAGGTGTGTGTTTTAGCCTTAAGGGCTGTGACTGTTTGGCACACTGGCTTTGTGAGATATGTGTTGCATGTGTTTTGTTTTGGGGTAGCGGTTGCTTGGGTGTCTGCTTTGGAAGTCTCTGCTGCTTAGGCAGATCTTTATTTAGAACCTCCGATTGGGTGTGAATGTGTTGCGAATGCTTTTCGTGGTGTTTTACAAAGAAATAATTTTTGTGATCAGTTTTAGACATTTTTATGTATGTCGGAGCCTTTAGGATTAGTGACCTTCTAGGTTTCTTTATTATGGCATGATGTTCATATTACTAATACAGCAGTTTTAGTTTGGTTAAAGAGATTCAAAGTAGATCAGTAGGGACAGGATCAGCAAGTCATGTTGCTCATTTATAATGAGGCATTGTTATGTCCAGTTCAGTGGGCATTATAGTGGTCCAGGCTGTTAGGGTGTAATGTTGATAGTTTGGTGTTTAAGGATGTTTTGAGGAGACCAGTGTCAGCAGGGCAGTTGGTTACAGTAGCTCAAAGTGCTTTGGAGAGACATAGGTAAAAGGCTAATCAGTTTTCCTGTCATTCTTTTCATTCAGATAGGCAGTTTTTCTGATCTGGTGTTAGCAGAATCATATCAGTCAAGAATCAATCATCAGATCATATTTAAGTGAGCCAGGAGATGGGATTCTGATGTTTTTTTGGCTTATATTAAATGATGGCATGTGGTATTAGTTAATCTGTATATCATAGATGATGTAAGCTGTCATGTTGTTAGTTGTTGATTCTCAAATGAATTGTTTGTCTTGCAGAATACAACAAAATTGTCATTGTGGCACACTCCTTTATTCACTGGGTGAAGATTAATGCTCAAGGTAGTTTGTTAGGTTTGGATCCATGGAAAGTTATTTGGAGAAGTTTTAGAGGCATGTGGTGGCATCAGTTGAAGAAGATTGTATCCTTTTAGCTTTCTAGGGACCACGTCAGTTTAGTTTAGATTCATGTAGGTGGAAATGATTTGGGTATATCCAAAGATGAGGCTGGTGGCACATGTTTGTGATTTCGTGTTGTTAAGACACAGTATCCAAGAGTGCTTTTTCTTTGGTCAGAGATTATATCTCGGTTGCAGTGGATACAAGCGCAGTGTTATAAATGTAACAAAGTGGCTAGGCAATTTGTTAATCACTGGGTAGAGTGAGCAGGCCAGTCTTTGGATTTTCAGATATTAAAGCATAAGGAATTTTTAGATAAGGATCCATTTTTGTTTAGGCTAGATGGTATTTGGATTTCATTAATGCTAATTTGGTACTTTTTATTAAGGAGTGGCTATAAGGTTTGCTGTTTAAGGTGAGGAAGAAAGGAAGAACAGCCTGTTAATCACACTGGTGGGAAAAGAAAGGCATCTGTGAAGGTTGTCCCTATATCTCCCCCTTTCTTGTGGTTTGGATTACTTTGGAGTGAAGGGAGCAGTGGTATGCTACTCAGGGGGGTTTTGGTTGGTGTTGTTAATGCTGCTGTTTTGGAACCAGGTTAAGGGTTTAACACTGCATGCACCACTTCCCTGAAAATGTTATTTGATGTTAATGTAGTACAAAAAAGAATGCTAACTGTTTTACCATGCAAAAGGTATCGTGGATTTATTTTATGTATGGTCATGGCATAAACTGGTTGCACCAGCCATCTTGGTGTGGTTATTGTCTCTGTGCATGAGTAGATGCACAAATATATATTTACTAATAACATTTACAATGAAAAAATGTTCTTTGTTTACTAAATTATGGTTCATTTTACTTATTTTTGTTGACTGGCTGTTTCATTGTTCTTAATCCCATTTTCATCAAAATCCTATAGAAAAGAGATCCAACACAGACACACAACAAAGTGCACCTAATGCAGTAAGTCCTGCTATAAATGAAGGAGCAGTATAATTTGTTATAACATACAACATGCACACATATAAGCAGGTAAGTTCAGCTAGAGACAGAATTCTGTACACAGAAGTTAACAAGAAATTAGGCATGTTTTATTATCTAATTGCTCAAAGTTCTTACATTTCTAGTTGGGTAATAATTTTTTTGTTTGAGTGTAACTCATATAGATTATTTAAAATGAGTAGGTTTACTGTCAATAATCACCTCTTGTGTTGATTTTTTTTAAAATTGTGTTAATTAAAGGTTTTCTTGATGGTCCTCAGTCGATCATTCTAGATTTTACATGGGAACCTACTGAATATGGTAGAATGTGAGACCAGATTGACAATCCTTTGAATGCTGTTGGATTGAGGTAATATAACTGAAACAACTTTCAGTGACAGTGGAATTTTCTCTTTTCTCCACTATTGTTTGACCATGGTGTAGGCTTTTCTGGATCTAGTGAGTATAGGAGAGGTGCTCCCCCACATGGGATACTGAAGGTGCCTGCCACAGTAAAAAAAAAAAAAACTTACTTTTGATGTTCACTGAAAGCTGTTTCATTGTTTTTTTAGTCCATTACCTGTTAATGGGTGGCCATGACTCTGACTTTTACACCTTTTACCTATATACCTGCTGAATATGTCACCATTAAAACATAACAAAATACTTGCTACTCATAATAAAATAATGCCTACTTCGATTTGTGATGATTATAAACTGATGCCTGCTTCAATATGTAATGTTTCACTTATAAGCATAAGTCAGCTTTCTCTTCTTACTTTAATATATTGCAGTGCCAAACCTAGGCCTGGTTCACAGAAGAATAAAGTATTATTTGTGGTCCAGATTGCTTAACATCAACAGTGGCTCAGAAAGCTGGAAAAATGGATGGTTAGGGTGAGAGGTGTAGCCTACATTGGTCTGGTCACATGAGATGGAGAATTTTGGTGGCTCCTCATCCTGTGGTAACCTAGTATTTCAGGGGAGTTGTATAGGCCCACTCTTCTTGAGAACAGGCTATGTGATACAGGGGGTTAGGGGGGACATGAGTGGGTCTACCCAAGCCAGTATGGTAGCCCTTGCAGAGGTATATCAAGGAGCTGGTACACTTCTGTATATGGGTCATGGGCAGTCCTTAGGCTGCCTTGGTGGGATTAGGCCACTTTCACTTCAAGATGAGCAAATGGAGAAGTAATGGCTCTCATTGCATGAGGAAAGAATGAGCCAATAGATTGCAAGGACACACACACACACACACACACACACACACACACACACACACACACACACACACACACACACACAATGGGGTCAAGGAGAAATGGACAACTGGAGATGTTTATCAACAGATCTGAAAAAGATAATAAATGTTTTACAGCCACTCCAGTATTTGTCTCAGGTTATCCATTATTTTCAACTGTTTATTTAGTGGAAGTTGTTTTCATGAAGTGTGAGCCTCTGCAGAATTTCTCCAAATTTCCATAGAAGACATGATAACCTATAAAGAAATTATGTACAACTTGACTTTTCTTCGCTCTTCTACAGATATCTGTATATTGTTTTGATGAGCTGCATTTAATGATGAGTCCACTCACTGTATACCACTGTATATCAATGAGTAATTCTAGCTTTTATTTCCATTACATGGGCAGCATTACATACTCTAGGTGTGCATAGGTCTACAAGAAACACCCTATGTATCTTAATTAGAATATATGTGTATGTCATGTGGAAGCACTTTCTACTACTTCTTGCATATTATATGTAGCCATGTTTGTGCACTGCTTACACTATCCTATCAAGATACCTCCAAGCACTTTTTATTCTGGGCTGTACATAGATATATGTGGCATTTGGGGTTGTGTATATCTGATTATTCTAATAACATCTTTTTATATAATATAAGTTTATGCTGTTAGATATTCAGTTAACACGACAAGCTATTAACATAGAAACTTACTCTCAATTTTCTTTGACACGTACATCATGAAATGAAGCATCAGATTGCCAAGCTCCATGGATCCTGTTTATAGCCATTTAATCATGTCTTAGGCAATATCTGATTTGACAATCAATTCCTAGGTAGTTTCACCCAACCGGGTTATTGGAGTCTGTCTGGTAATGAGGCCAAAGTTAACCATAAGGGTAGTGAAGAGTTTGGGGTAAAAAAATCTCTCAAGGAAATTCAGCAAACACACACTGATAATGAGGTTTTCACATCAGACTGCTTCTACAGAATTTGTTTTCATGAAACTTATAAAGATCTGACTCTACTCACAGCTGGCACCTTTACTAAATGTGAACTATGCCCTGCTTTACTACCCATGGAAAGTTGTTACAAGATACTCTTACCTTGAAGAGTTTTGTAGCACAGGCAGAGAATAACAAAGAGGGAGAGAGTTAGTCATTGCAGGAAGAACTGTATTTCTACTTGCTTGTAAATGAGATAAAAATAAGTTAAGCATTGCAATGTGGCAGTTTCAGAGTTGAATCTCAGTGCCTGCATGTGTAATTCTCATACAGGCTACTGAATAGTCCCCATGCTATCTTTGTAATTATTGCACGATAAAATATGATTTGCCTATCAGCATTTTACTTGTCACATACAGAGCCACATAAATAGAAATATAGACATATATGCACATGCAAAATGATGTATAGAGGAGCAAAACTGAAAGCACAAATAACTATCTGATCATAGCTTTCTTCAATGTTTAATAAATGACTAAGTAAATGTGATGACTATGCCTTGTAATTATTTTTGCTTCATGCAAAGCACACTGACACACACACACACACACACACACACACACACACACACACACACACACACACACACACACACACACACACACACTGTTTCATAGGTTCATAGGTTCATAGGTAGGTACTAGGCTATTGGCCAGAAGGCATAAGTAAGCCTAGCCAAAAGTGTCTTGGCTTTCGCCAGCCATGCAGATTAAATTCCTGTCCCTCTATCAGGTAGAAAACCAAAAGCTGTACCAAAAAAGTCCACCAAATAACTCACACCATTGAGAAGAAAAAAACCTTTATATAACACGCAAAGCTTTCAGGTTATACACCCTTCCTCAATGCTTAATACAGTATTAAGCATTGAGGAAGGGTGTATAACCTGAAAGCTTTGCATGTTATATAAAGGTTTTTTTCTCCTATATCAAGTAGAGCCACAGACGTGATCCCAGGTGTGAATTTCCTACTACCCATCTAGTCATCAAGGTTTTTCTTCTCTCAAATATTTTTTTTTCAATTAAAATAACATTTACATAATATTTTTAAATATAATTTTAAAATAACATTTTTTCTTGAAGAGTGCTAATAATGAGCTCTGCTTGACGTAGATGGGAATTTTGTTCCAGAGCATGGGAAGTCTCTGGGACAAAAATCCATCCCTCCAGCATGTCCTATTTATTGTTGTGGTGAGGGTTAGGTTCCTAGAGTGTGTAGCTCGAAGAGACTGGGATTTCTTTAAGTGGAGCATGTCCATCAATTCTGGGTTTGACATAGCTTTGTATGTCAGACAGAGATCTCCTCAGAGTAAACAATATGCGACCGAGTAGAGTTGGAGTTTCTTGAGCCAGTCGGCATAGGGCAACTGTTTGAGGCCAGCAATCTTCTTGATGAGGTACTTCTGGGGCCTCTCCAGTTGTTGTCAGTGTCTTGTGAGGTACATCCCAAAAGGGGCATTGTACTCAATAAGGGGTCTGATAAGTGATGAGTAGAGGGGGACAATGACCTCCTATTTTCTAGATGTGAACCCTTTTGAGATTAGGTGGGCCACATAGAAAGATTTTCTGGCCGCTGTGGTGATGGGATTATTAAAGGAGAGGTTAAACTCCACTTGGGTCCCAAGGTCTCTTATCACACTCTCTGTGTTATGTGAACTGCCACCTATTTGGCAATTCATGGGTACTCTGTTTTTACCAAAGGGGATGACAATGCACTTTTTGGCATTTAGCTTGAGGCCATGGTTTTGGGACCAGGTATCTGTCTCAGTGAGGCCCTTTTGCAGGATGTCTACGTTGGCAGGGGAATCGATTATGGCACCCAGTTTGCAGTCATCTGCAAACTTGGTTAGCCATAGACCCTTGGTGTTTGCTTGCACTTCAGAGAAGTATATACCAAACAGGAGAAGTCCCAAGACTGAACCCTGGGGCACTCCACTTGTCACTGGTTTGGAGTTGGATCTGGAGTCTGCAACTCTTACTGTGTGGGTTCTGTCTGTGAGCCAGTTGGCCACCCATCTCATGATGAAAGGGTTTATGTTAAGGTCGGTGAGTTTATCTATGATTCCTGAATGGGGGATAGTATTAAAGGCTTTTGCGAGGTCCAGGTAGGCTGTGTGGACCACCTTGCCCTCGTCTATGACCTTGGTAACTGTTTCAAAGAAGTCCACTCGGTTTAAGAGACATGATCTACCCTTTACAAATCTGAACTGAGTAGCACCCAAAGTTTGGATGTTTACAATGTCTTTATTTATGAGTTCCATGATGATAGCCTCCATGTTCTTGCAGACCAGGCTTGTCAGACTAATAGGTCGATAGTTCCCAGGGTCTGTGGTTGCTCCTCCTTTGTGGAGTGGGATAACCATTGCTGTGTGCCATTCAGTGGGCGCATAGCCTGTGGTGAGGCTGTGATTGAACATGGAGTTTAGGTGGGGGGCTAGTTCATTTTGGAGTTCATGTAAGATGCAGCCTGGGATGTTGTCCAGTCCCATGGACGCTGTGTTTTTGGCTTTAGAGAGTGCCATTTTTCCAGCGTGTTTGTGAATGACGGGGCTCTTAAATCATCTGGTATAGTTCTGGGCCCTTTGGGGGTGAGAGAGGAGTAAAGTTAGCACTGAGCCTGTCTGCCAAGATGTTGGCAATATCAGTTGGCTCTGTATATTTTGTGTCATTCTGCTGTAGCTCAGTGCATATCTGGGTGTTGTCATAGAGATTCTTGACATAGCTAAAGAATGCCTTGAGGTTGTCTTTGGAATCCGTGGCAATCTTTCTTTCAAAATTCACTATAGAGGATTTTTATGAGAGAGCTTAGCTTCTTACTGAGGCCTGTCAGGGAGGTCCTCCATTCATGGGTTTTTACTCTCTTTTTCAACAGTTTCTTCCTTCTGTTGTAGAGTTTGTTAATGGCAGGGGACCACCAGATTGGCTTCCTTTTTTGGAGGATAGCTTCTGGGATAGCACAATCCATGCACTCATGCAGGTGCTTGTAGAGTGTATTTGTGTAGGATTCAGCAGTCATGACTGTATTATCCATCTGCAGGGGTGTCACAAAGTTAACAACCTCTGTTTTGAGTAGTGTGAAGTTCGCTTTGGAGAATTTTTTTACAGTGGTTTCCTTCTGTGGTGGTGGGGTTGGGATGTGGATATTTAGGGTGATTAGTTTATGGTCTGATCTAACCAGCGAGGAGTTGATCTCGCGCATTGAGCGCACATATGTTGGTAATGACCAGGTCCAGAGTATTGTTGCCCCTGGTGGGGGTGCTGACAAGTTGATCCAGGGCATTAGAGTTTATAAATTCCAGGAATCATTGAGCAAGAAGATTAGTACAAGAGTAGCTTTCCCAGTTTATGTTGGGGTAATTGAAATCTCCCATTATTAGGGTATTTGGTTGGACCCTCATTTTTTCCAATGTCTCCAGGAACGAGGAGTGAGGGTCCTGGGTCATGGTGGGAGATCTATAACAAGCTACAATTTGGAATGCATTTTTGCCCAGGGTTAGTTGCACTTGGATGATCTCTGAGGAAGTGCATTGTGCAACTAGCCTGGAGGTGTAGATATCTTTGATGAATATGGACACACCTCTGCCCTTAGTGTTTCGGTCTGGGTTTTGTGGCTGAAACATGTGGCATGAATTATAGCCTGGTAGTGCTGGGATGCTCTTGGGATTCTTGAACCAGGTCTCAGTCACTGCATAGATATCAATGTTCTCCATTTTGAAGAATATGTAAAATGGATATTCTTTGCTAATTTAAACCATATTTGGCACTAGAACAAAGAATAGAACAGAAATAATTGCACAGTAGAAAACAAAAATACACAGACATATATCTCACAACAGTGCTTGCTGTTTATGTCACACTGTTAGTGACTTTATTTAGAAAGGAACTTGCAAATAAAGCAAGAATTACAATATGAAGTGGATAGAAAAATACTACTTGCCAACATATTATCCATCCACATTTACAGATTTAATGCATGGCCTATATTACAGGTACTTTAAGATAAAAAGTGATAGTGACAAAGTACTAAGTTCCAAACAGCATAAATATTAAATTTAAGATTAATGTTGAAATGCTTGCAGAAGGCCCTTTCTACTTTATTGTATTTCAATGTTTTTACTCCAGGACACACACACAGTGATAGGTAGATAGACAGACAGGCAGATATGATTCTATTATGTTTAATCAGAAGAAAAAATATGGAATCAAATATTTTCAAAAACATAAAATGTTGAAACTTATTTAATGCACGTGGCAAGCCCTGTTGCACTCCCACGCCTGTTGCTAATTATACATTCCAAATTCAGTATCACACAGTGTGGAAAGGGTTAATTTTATTTTCAAGATTTTATGTTTTAGACATTGTGTGATTTTGTGTTTAAACATTTTTCTTTCAGTCAAAAGGCATGAAACCATATCTCTCTCTTTCCTTCTCTCTGCATATATATATATATATATATATATATATATATATATATATATAGTTCCCTATCAAAATGAAAAAGGTCACAAGAGTGAACATCAAAACACCAAACTGGAAATATCGAGAACCCAGAAGGCTGATCAACAAAGACCTTGATTGTGCAGCATTGCAGTACAGTGGGGATTGGGGTTTTCCGCTTTTCTGCATTGTAACACAATCTTGAAGTTTATATTTATAATTAGCAGGGGGTGTGGGGGAGGCTGATGTTGTGTTTTTTTTTGTTTGTTTGTTTTTCGACCTTATGGGTTTTCAATGTTATAGATTCATATATTATAGGGTGATGTTTACTAGGTTGACTATGTTTAAAAATGACATCCATTTTGCTGTCACACTTTTCTTCAACAAAATAGTTGGTTGGGAATTATGCAAGACTGCTACATTACTAGAGTTCAGAATTATGCCCTTTTCCTGGTATTGCACAATGTCAGACTATGCATACCACACTTTCATGTTTTTTTCAATATCCTTATGATGGGGTTAGTTAAGATGACATCTGGCTATTTTGACTTATTGAAATGCACACATACACACATATATATATATATATATATATATATATATATATATATATATATATGGGTACGTATCACTTCAACTAAAAATCATTTCACCTAAACTCATTTCACTGAAACTAAATCACCTAAAGCTCATTTCAGCTAAAACTAATTTCACTGACAAGTAGTACAGTAAGGCAAGTCAAAGGTATAATTCCTTTTTCCCTCTGTAGTGCAATCCTGGTGTTAGCATATATAGTTAGGGGTGGGGGGGGTGCAGTCCCCCACATTGGGGGGGGTGGGGGTATAGCTCCCCACTTACTTTGGTTTTATGGTTTCTGGTTTTGTTTTACATTATTTGGTAAAAGTCAATTAGGTGGAGGACTACGCCCCCCACCCCCCTTAATATATATACTAACACCCGGATCGCACTACAGTGGGGAAAAGGATATATACCATTGAAGTGTTTTAGATCACTACTTGTCAGTGAAATGAATTTTAGGTGAAATTAACTTTAGCTGATTTGGTCTTGGTGTAATGAGTTTAGGTGAAATGAGTTTTAGGTGAAGTGATACGCACTATATATATATTATATATATATATATATATATATATATATATATATATATATATATATATATATATATATATATATATATATATATATATATATATATATATATATATATATATATATATATATATATATATATATATATATATATATATATATATATATATTTACACACACACACACACACACACACACACACACACATATATATATATATATATATATAGAGAGAGAGAGAGAGAGAGAGATTATTTTGGGTTTGGCAAATATGATCTTCTGACTTGTTTTGCTGGATGCATTGCTTTGGCAAAAGATGGTCTGAACCATTTCATTTGAGGTATTGGGTTTGGTCACGCTTCTGGTATGTCTTCCATTCCAGATGTTAATAAAATGACATTAGGTGTGCTTGAACTGATAGAACAGTTAAACATTTGTTTTAAATACTTTTTTAAATGTTCCAAAAGACTGTGATCTAATGTTTGGCACCAATGACTTTTAAAAGCCTATCATGAATGCAATATGGCACCTCATGAGCTGAAGGTAGTGACTGAACCTGGAATGGGCTTTTAGGAATACTCTTTTTCTCAAAAAATGGAGCACAGTACAGAAGGTATCATCTTATATGTTTCTTGATTATCTAGTAAATTGGGTTTATATCAGAACATCAAAGGCTGATAGGTCCAAAGCTCACAACTTCAAACTTCAAACCCCGAAAGCTGACAACATCAAACTGCAGAACGGAGATTGCTATAGAGTGTGGAAAGGGAAGATTTGCCTTTACTGCACTATAGTGTGATCTTGGAGTTGGTATATTTAAGTAGCAGGGGGTGTGGGGGGTGCAGGGGGGCTTATAGAGCATTTTTTTGGGGTAGTTAGTATTTTTTTTTTGTACATTCGATGTTGTCAGCTTTTGAGGTTTGCAGTTTGAAGTTGTGAACTTCAGACTTGTAAGCTTTCGATCATCTGATATAGACCCTAGTAAATTGGTATAAGCAAAATACTGAAGCTATAAACATTGAAATGAATAGACATTTGGAGAAGAATATTAAATTTAAAGAGCACCCCCATTGTAATCAACTTTTGTGTTTGCATGATTAAGACATTGGATGCTGAACCTGAACAACGTAAACTTAAGAAATTTAATAGATATGTCAAAGATTATATCATTTAAAAAATAAAAGTTTAAGTGTTCGGTCCATTTTTCTCAACAAAGCTATTCCAGGTAATAAGCTATATGAGACCTTGCTACTCAGAAACTTGGTAATCATCCCAAATGTATTTTGCATGTTTCAGACATTTCTTCCAATTCTTATGCATTGTCTAACACAGTTGATCATTCTAATGAGTCACCTCAATCTAAGACATATTTTGGGGCAGTTTTCCCTTCTTTAACTATAAGTGGGGAGGCAGAAAATATATGGCCCCAGAAGTAGGGGGTCCAGTTTTCAACAGGTTTTGGAATCTATTGAACACAATCCCAGAGACTTTATGAACAACTAAGTAGTTAATTTAATTTCTGAAATACTTGATGTATTAACTATAAAATTATTGAATTAAAGATTACATTTTATAAAACTTACTTTTGTGCCTTTAGATAAGGTGATTATGGATGTGAAGGAATTCTCTAGAACACATAATATTGATTATTGATGTGAATAGAAGCACTGAAGTCAAGTCTACTAAAAGTTTTAGTTTTATAGATCTAGTAACCAGCCTCCATACCATCCTATGGTTAATCCTTTCAAACAGTCTGTTATAAATGACTTGTATACTCATCAGAAAGAAATTTTCCATAGTTTGGTGATGAATTTAACTATGAATGAACAACATGCATTGGGTAAGTTACTTAAAGGGAATGTTGCTGTTACTCATGCTGATAAAAGGCAGGGCTGTAGTGGCATGAGGTAGGAAGGGCTATAATCTAGAAGAGTATATGCAGTTAAATGATACATCCACCTATTCTAAAATGGACTTGGATCCTACTGGCATATTTAGAAAATCAATGGGCCATATTTTTCTGAGGCTAAAAAATAGGCGGTTATTACTGATGAAATCCTCAGACATTTAAAGGTAAATAGTCACAAAGCACACTCAACAAGTCTTCCTTCTTACTCAGCACAAGGAGTCCCAAAGTCACAGATGCTGACCCCATTAGGCAGACATCAACCCAAACAAATATTCTTGTTATAGGCGACTCCATAGTAAGACAAACATATGGACCTCTTACTAGGCTGTGCAAGGAAAAAGTGACGGTTGTTTGCTTGTCAGATCAACAAGTACCAGTGTATAAGTATCTGTCAATGAGTCGAGGTATACTTCACTGGACTATATAAAGAGAGACATGATGCAGCCCTCAGACCATGTGTCTAGGGCAGGTATTAGCCTAGCATTGAGCAGCATTCTACCTTCTTCAAGGATGATGCCACAATATGAGAAAACGTAATTGACTTCAAAGATTAGCTTAGTTTTTGGTGTCATTCAAAGGGGGTCTAATATTTGTTAGCCTGGGAGGGTATGATCTAAAGACCACACTGCTTCTGCCCCTTCTTGGGTTTCAGTTATGGCAAAGACATTGTTCAACCTGATGATGCCCTTTTCTGGCACTGCCGATCTGATAAATCTACTAACATATGAAGACAAGCAAAGAAAAATATGAAGGTGATACTGATCAATGCTAGGAGCCTAATCAAGAACGTTCACTCCCTACAAACCTTTTTCATCCTGGAGGACAGTGACATCTGTGTTGTGACTGAGACATGGTTTAAATAGAGGAGAGCACTGCAGCTTTGCATTGCTATAACACCTTTCACACATTTAGATTAGCTACTGCATGGGAGGTGAAATCAGTTGGAGATGTCTCAATCTACATCCAAAAGAGACTCACATCAAGGCTGGTAAAGCAGCAAGATGCACTAGTGCTTCTTCATATCCAAGTAATCATCAGAAAGGTCCCATATCATATATTAGCTTGCTATGGAACTCCCTCTGTGACACAAGAAGGCCACAACACCTATATACAGGGACTAGAATCACTCACTATTAAACCCAATACAATTTTCCTAGTTTATCTAAACTATCCAATAAAATATTTAGAAACCTACACCACCACCAGTGCACAAGCACAGAAATTCCTGGACTTTGACAATACAAATAACCTGTAACAATTAGTCAAAGTACCCACTAGACGGAATAACATCTTGGATCTTGTCCTTACTAAAATGGGAGCATCTTACACTATCCCTTGCGTATCTTCATCACCTGTTAGGTCTGACCGTAAAGAAGTCTCCTTTGAAATAAAATTGAAACCAGAGATCCTTTCCATCAAGGTACCTTTAGAAATTACTTTAAGACAAACTAGCTACACCTAAGTTGTACATTGGCAGGCTTCAAATTCTGAACAAACCAAGTAACATACACCGCTACACTATATCAGCATATATACTGCTGCATAGATGAAGCTGTACCCATAGAAACCAGTGCAGGACAAACCACAGAAACAAACCCACATAGTGGAACCATAATATCACCAAGCTCTGTAATAAAATGAAAATAATTTTGACCATAAATAAAAAGTTAACTCCCAGAATGTTAAAGCCAGTTGTCACTGAAATATACAAATGACTCAAGAGCTTAATAAAAATTAGCCAAAGCCAAGTTTGAGGTTAAAATAGCTACCCAAGCCAAAGACAATCACAAGGCATTTTTTATTTAAGTTCATAATCCCAAATTCACAATACAACAATGCACTGAACTGATTGTGAACAATGCTACCTACATGGAGGCTGAAGATATAGCAAAACTACTGGCTGATAAATTTTGGTTTAACTTTAAGACTGTCTCATCTCCTTCTGTTCCTCTCTATATATATCTGAAATTGGCACAACGCCAGCTATCAAACAAGACCAAATCCTAAAAGTGATATGAAAATCTAAAAATACTGCCTTGATGGGTCCTGACAATATCCCTGGATGCATCTTAAATAGCATGAAGCACAATTTTATCACACCATTATCAAAGCTGTTTAGTCTCCACCTCCATACAGGTTTTGTACCAAGAAAATGGAGAACAGCAACATTCATACCACCTGCATAAAGGAGGGCCTTCCACAGACCCATTAAATTGCAGACCCATATATCTGACCAATCTCATGAAATGGAAAGACTTACCATAAAATTAATCAATCAAGACAAAGGGAAATTCCAAACACTGGATCCGTCTCAGATTAGATTTGTCAAGGGCAGGTCATGCTTATTCAACCTAGTGGATTTTTACAAAATTTTCATCAATGGATGAAGTTCAAATGGGACACACAACATACCTCAACCTGGCCAAAGCTTTTGACATAATTCCCAAGTGAGGCATAGTAGATAAGCTAAATAAACTGGGAATAAACTGTGTGTCACCTGCTGGATTGCCAACTGGCTAACAAATAAGATGCAGGACACATTGGAGAGAAGCCTGCTTTGCTGTAGAGGTTAATTAAAGTGCTTATAGTAAAAGTCTTTATATGTGTTTTTTTTTTTTTGGTCTTGTATGT
>NC_056725.1:1068168019-1068300519 GCF_019279795.1 Protopterus annectens
ATAAACTATCTGATTTTTCTGAAAGATTCTCAAAACATATAAGTCTATTTAGAACCTTGCTGTGGCATCTTATTGCAAAAGCACTTGCTCTGTGCACCAAGTCACTTTGTAACTCAAAGTATAGATAAGATGTAGGAACATTTTGCTTATATTCTTCTCCTACAACTTCACCTGTGTTTCCATTGCTTCACTCTATCATCTTACCATTTTGTCTTTTTAAAATGTAACCATCTATCTAAATGTCAGTTAACTCTGGAGATTCCTTAATGTCTGCCTGTTGTTATAAGGTAGAGGGCAAAGCCTCCTCTCCTGCCAATATAGTTACTGCTGTTTCAGTGTTTAACTTTTTTTCCTGGAAAAGCAATTCACATCAGTATTCTGTTTTTCAAAAATATTTTATTTCATTTAATTTGAAATAACAGACTATAACAGTAAACATAAAAACATTATGTATATTGAATATGAAGATAGATATTTCAGTCAAAAGGAAACAAAATAAACTACTTACATTATATACTAAATGCCTGAGAGTAAATACATGCAAATTACACAAGCAAATTAAAAGTTTAGATAGGTAATAAGATAATGAGACTATGATGAAAAAGTGTCAATGAAGGCAAACATTTTTAACCAAGGAATGTCCTTAAGTTTGTTAGGAAAAATCTACTTTTTTTGGTTACTGTTTCTTTAATAATTTAGAGATAAAAGAAAAGTTTCAAATTGTGGCAATAGAGAGTTCTTCCAATTCATTGTGATGATTTTTCTGAATAAAATTAGCTCTTTTGTATAAAACAATCAGACCGCAATGCTTAAAAAAATCCTGTATCTTTTTTTCAAAATTCAGATAATATGGGAGAATTCAAACACGTGTGACCAGCTGGCATTGTAATGTTTTTCATACCTGCAACATTGAACTTCAAATTTACTCTATTAAGAGTCATAAAAACTCTATAAATGAATTTTTGAGTAAATAGTCTCCAAAATAAAGACTATTCAGAATAGAAAGAATAAGCTATTTTTTGTTCATTTTGATCAGTTAAAGTAGTTTGATGTTCTTTACTAATACAATTTCAAATTTATCTCCAAAAATACTAAGATCATCTGCTAATATAGAGTGCAATATGGAAATCAATTTATTAATTTTTTTGGCCTTTATAAATAATATAATTTAACATTTTTAACAATTTTGGAATCCCATTATCCACAGAATTAGTCATATATGAACATTTTGTATGACTTGAAGTAATAACTGAATGCAAATGATTTTAATCTCTAGTATCAATATTAGATTCTAAACATAAATATTCAAAAGACTTAATTTTAAAACCATCAAAACATTGATGCCAACAAATAAATTGTCTTTCCCATTTATGAAGTATATGACTTAGAACATTATTTATAAAATTTCTTATTAAAGAAAATTGAATACGAGTTTCAAGTCAAAACTTTTACTTTGAATTATTCGAGTTTTTTTTAAGTTTTTAAGATTTGATTTGTATAATTCAATTTTGTAGGAGGATAAATAGTAATTTGTATATAATTACAAATAAGTATCCAGAAGGGATAATATAATTTATGATTATTTAGATTTTTTTTTCAGTTTATTCATATTATGCAGTTGACAATGTATTTTTTTCCACTTCATGGTAGAATTATTTTCTATCCAATTAAAAATAGTTTAAGTATTATTATTTTCATATATGTTTCTATATTTGGAAAGTTAATGCCTCCAGAGTTGCAATGTCTAAAGTGATAATATAAACTTGATCTTTGTTTATTTTGATACCATTAAAATCTAAAAGTAATACATTTATTATTTTGATTTGATTCCTATTAGATGCCAAAATAAGAGACTGGATTGTTTATAAGATTTTTGGAAATAATCTAATTTTGATTATTTGTAATGTACTTCAAATAAAATAAAACTTTTGTTCCAATAATTAGATTACTTATTGAAGATGTGATTTTTTTTTTCAAGGTTAAAATTTAAAGTTTCTTTAGTAGTCTTTAAAATATGAATTCCTAAGTAAAGTAGATTGGAAGATTCTTTGCCAATTATCTTATGGTCTGAATTTAATGAGCATTTCCTATTAATAAGAAAGTAAATAGATTTAGAATTATTGAAATGGAGATTTGAAATTGTTTAAATTGTTTCGCAACAATTTTCAATTAATTTAATGTATTATTAGAGTTTTGCAAAATTAGTAGAATATCACCAGCAAATATTATATTTTTTATTATATTCTTGATTACTCTCTAACTTTGGGTTAGAATTAACTAGAACTGTAAAGATTTCAATAGCAAGGTCAAGTAATAGAGAAGAAAGCAGGCAGTTTTGTTTATTTCCTTTTATTATATTTATGAAGTTTGAGCTAAAATGTCCCAATTTTACATAAGCATTATTATTAGTAGTAGTATAGATGGATTTTAGCATTAAATATAAATTGAAGGGAAAATCAAACTGAATTAAAACTTTGAATAATAAGTTCCAGTCCAAAGAATCAAATGCTTTGTCAATATCCAATAATAATAAAGAGAGAGTTGTGTTTTTTTACTATTCATAACATCAACGAGAGTAATAATTTTTTGATATTTTCAGATGTTTGTCTCTTATACATAAAACCTGACTGATCTAAATCAATTAATTTAAGTAATACTGTTCTCCTTCCATCTACTAGAATGGATATGAACAATTTATAATCTACATTTAGTAAGGACATGGGTCTATAACTGAGGACTTTTACCTTCCATTTTGATAGGAGTAATTGAGAAACAATTTCAAAATGGAGGTCGATTTCCTTAGTTTTGTACATCTATAATGACTTTGTGTAAGTGTACTACAATATTTTGAGGAAATAATATGTATAATTCTGGGATAACACCATTGTTTCCAGGAGCTTTGTTATGTTTTATAATTTGTATTTTTTTTTTTTATTTTCTTTTTCCTGAAGTCAAAAAACACTGAAGAAAGCATAGTCAGGAGGTGAAGAACAGAATTAGCATTCAAAGTTTAATATACTTCTTCCATCCAACAAGACTTCATCCAAAACTATTCAACCAAAACGGTTATAGATGTTTTATATAAAAATCTACCAATGAAAAACGAATTCATTTTTCAATTAAAATTCTTTAGTTAACACATTAAATGCTAAACCAGTTAGAAAAACATCATAAATAGTAATACATCTGTACACAATAGAAATAGAAAAGCACAAAAATAAAAAAGAATTACAAGAACATTCATTTATAAACTTTTAGCTATTTGTTCTTTAGGAAACACTTGTCCCACCAGACATAAGAGGAGGTGACTTTAAGCGAAGAGTAGAGATAAGGGAAGCTGAATGGCAAATAAAGTTAAGAACAGACAAGTACCCAGATTTAAATGAATGTGTTTATATTTAGTGTTTCCTAAAGAACAGAAAACTAAAGGTTTATAAATGAATGTTTTTGTATGTCTTTTGTATTTTGTACTTTAGTATTTCTGTTCTATACATTTGTATTACTATTTATGAAGGTTTTCTACCTGGTTTAGCATTTAAAGTGTTAACTAAAGAATTTTAATTGAATAATGAATTAGAATTTTTATTGGTAGGTTTTATATAAAAAGTGCTTAAAATTTTTTGATTGAATGCTTCATGATGAAGTGCTTTTGGATGAAAGCAGTATATTAAACTTTGAATGCTAATTATGTTCTTGAGCTTCTGACTATGGTTTTCTCAATGGTTTTTGTTTTCTAAGTTGTTATTTTATCACTGGTGGAACTGTTTTATTTTTTATAGTTGCTTATTTCCTGGAGTATTATAGGTTTTAATTACTTTATTTTTATTTTTTTGTGAGGGAGCGATTTTTTTAATAAAAGATTGATTGACCACAGATGTATATATTTCTTTGTAACATTTAGAGATATGTAATAAGTTAGTTCTGAAAGCTTCTCTGATGCCTCCAATATCTGTATATGTAGTTTTGTTACTGGAGTTTTTTATTTTGTTAATATAATTATTATTAGTTTGGAATCTGATTTTTTTATAATATTTTTAGATATTCAGGAGATCTCAAGTAAGAAGTTATTTTTAGTTCTCTATTGCTAATTAAGCATTGTGTGATATCAATTCATTAAATATGTGACTGAGGAGTTTTATTTCCTTTTTTTAGAAACATAATCGGTCTCTCTTTTTTTCCTACTCACCTTTAGTTTAGTTTTAAGGTCTGATAATTCTTTATTCCAATTTTGCAATTTATGTTTTACCAAGATACTGAGTGACCATAAATCAAAGCTTTAAAAGAATCCCATGCCATAAATAAATTAACGTCTAGAATATTATTAAAGCTTATAAAATTATCTATTTTATTGGTAACCAGGTTTTATATTCTTTAATTCTTTAATATATGCTGGAAGTCTTGTAATGTAAGATCATTTTTATAGTATGTTTCCAACTTTAAAACTAAAGCATTATGGAAAGGACAGTGTATTATAATGAAAGTAGTTATTTTAGCAATAATATCTCCAGAAATCAATAATTTATCAATTCTTATTTGAATGCCAAAATTTAAAGAACAATGAGTGAAATTTAAAGAGTCTATATATTTAAAATTAAAGGTATCTTTAATATTAAAAAATTCTGTCCAATTCTTCAAAGATCTAGCTATGGGAAATAATTTGAACTTTCTACATTGTTTGGATCCTGAGTTATCTAATAAACAATTAAAATATCCTCCTGTAATTAAATGTCCATGGTAATTGCTAATTATGAAACCAAGGTACTTTTTTGGCCAGTCTAAAAGCCATACTTGAAAACCAGTATATAAGTTGACAAGAATATATACTCTATTCGTATATCTTATAATAATTAAAGTAAATAAACCTTCTCATTCTTCAAATTTATATGTAATATTTGTCATTTGAATTTTCCAAAAAAATGGCTACACCTCTTCTCTTTGATTAAAAAGAAGATTGTGCTAAGACTAAATATTTATTAGAATTCCAGTTAGTATTTCCATTTTGTTATGAAATATGTGTTCTTTGAAGCATGTGTTTTTTTTAAGGAAAGGTATTTTATTAAATTTGCCCTTGTTTAGGTTTTTTAGACTATTATTATTTAAAGATAACAAAGTTAAATCCATAATAATTTATAATAATGAAGAAATGTAATATTTTTGAAAGCAATAACATATATATACAAATATAGACCTGTGATTAACTTATGAAGAAGTAAGATGATCTCAGGCAAAAGAAAAAGTATCTTATATATATAAAAAATTAGTATTTAAAAAACTAAATCTAAACATGGAATATCTACAATTCCTAGACTATAAGAGATATAAAATATCTCAAGACCCATTATGTCTAGCCTAACAAAAAAAGAAAAATATGATTCATAGTACAGAAACTCTGCAGTAAACTAATATAAAGTGGGAATTTTTAATGTAATAAAGGATAATACATAGTAACAACTATAATTATCGACTATAATCAATATTTGTACAGCAAACTATTTGATGAACTGTGTATAAAAATAAAAATAAATTAAATTAGTCTGTATATTTGATATTTTGCTATCACTTCAAAGACTCTGTATAGAAATAATTGTGTTTGCCATTTTCAAATGAGTTATAGAATATTTAAAAACATAACTAGAAAGTTCAAGGTATAAAAGAATTACAAATATCAGAAATATAAAAGTGGTTTTGATTTCATTTTACTTCGCTATTTTTTCCTCCCCCTCCTTCTCCCATTTTACCAAATATATTTCTAATCAAAGTGATCATCCACTGCAAACTTTTAAGAGAACATTACGTACGTAATGTGTTCTCATAACTGACAAGAATGATATTGTTGAATCAATGTATAAATGATAATGCCAATGTTAAACCTAAAAAGGTATACACATTTAGAATGAAATATTTGATATGAATCCCTAACATTTTCTACATTTCCCAATCATAGAAATTGTCATAAATATTAGCCATGAAATAAAATTGAGACAGTCTCCCTGAACTTTATTATGGTTACATTTACAATCAGACAGTGCCTTAGACCTGAATTTGAAAAGGGTCCATGGGAATGAGTGCTCTACATTAGTTAGCTAATAAAATGAAAAGAACAAGTATTATCTATTTTCAGTACACATCTACCATATGTGCTCAGCACTAAATAATTAGTTTAATACATAAGTGTTCACAGTGTACTTCAGGATATTCAATCTACTGGTCTGCCTTCTCCTCTGTAATTAAATACATTTGTCTTATGACCTTGTCTCCCCAATGTACCTGGACCATGCAATTGTGTAGCACAGAATAACTGTCAACTGATATTGTCAGCATATTTAGTTGTATTTAAACTTAGTCTATTTCACAAAATTACTTATTTCAAATCTATATGACCATGCTGGAGCTTATATAATACAAGCTATGTTTTGACTTATATTTTCATTGGCAGAGTGAATACATCAGGCCTGATATGTGATTATGTCTGTATATTTCATTTATTCAGAGGCCACTGCATTAGTGATGAATGACCAAATATACTGGTCTTGTCTTGCACTGCAATTTATGCTTCTAAACAAAGTATTTTTGCACATGCATAAAGCAGTCCTTATCTTATTTCTATAACAAGTATATATGTCATTGGAATGGAAAGATGAACAGTAATGTTGCTACAATCTGCAGTACACTAAACAATCTGGTTACAACCATTATTATGGAATTATTAAAACATTTTGACATATATGTGATTTTAAGTATACATATGAGAAAGCTTAGGCTTTCAGATTTAGTGATGGCACTCATCTATGTTCATATTTAAACAAGAAAGTAACTGTATTCAAAATAAAATGTGGGCATTTGCTTTGGGTTCTTTGCTGCCTCTACTCTACTCTGTGTAAGCTTTCTTGTTCTTTTGCTTTATAAACCTAATGCATAGAGACTTATTCATTTTCTATACAGTTCCTGAATTTTACAACAACAAGAATATAGTTAGGAGTCTGTTATTGGCTATTTTTCCCTTAATATTTATCACTGTTTCCTTTTTCTTGTCTTCCCTTTGCTTCCATCCCTCTGTCACAGGATAAATGAACACCATTGTTTTTTGTTTCTGTCCCTTTGTCACAGGATAAATGAACCCCATTGTCTCTTGCTGTTCTATGGGTTGCTCTTCTGCTGTAAAGGATTTACCTTCATTTTTTCTCTTTTGTTTTTCTTTTTTACAGATACTTGTTGCCCAATATCATCCATTTAAGGTTTTTGTATTACACAAAAATTGATTTTCTGACCAGGTATCATTTTTTCCTCTTTACCTATCCTAGAGAAATCAGTTTTATTCTTACATTTCTTCTTCTCAACACCTATCTGTTGTTTAAAATTCTCACTTTCTGGGGCTGTTTGTTTAACTTGACAGAAAGTATAGAATTCAACTCAAATTGTGTATTTTCTATGCTTTCTAACTTCACACAGTAAGAGCATATCTTCTCAGTAAGTGATTTGTTTTCTTTTGTTCAGCTTATCACTTCTACTGACTACTTTGCAAAATTTTCATACTGTAATAATATTTATCTTTTCTGTTTTTGTGGTACTTTTGAGCTGTAGTGATGTTTCTACTCTCTGTTTTTAACATTATCAGGCTACAGTATCTTAATGTATAAGTCTATTCTTTCTACTGGTTCTGATCTTATAGGCTGCTCTGACACAACATGCAATACTTTAGAATGCAAAGTATTCCTTTTTACGGGTTCTATTCTTGCAGGCTGCTCAATCAGAGGTGTATTATGATGTATCCTCTTTAAGATGTGTATGTTCTTTCTCTCTCACCGTGACACTTGCCACATTTTATACTTTAATCTTTGTAGGATTTATACACTCTAATGAAAGCTATGCAAAGGCACATCTATAGACTTATTTACTTGCTGTTTCCCCTCCCCACAATGATATGGTACTCTGTCAAAACAAATACCTTTTCCCATTCCTCCAAAACTATTTACAGTATGGAAAATAATTCCTTATTTTTGTGTCATGTGTGAAATTAGAAAAAGCAACACCAGAATGAACTACTTTTCAAAAATGTTTATATTTCTGTCTGAGTGAAGGGATACTGTTTCTTATGTCCATAAATGCACATTGCTTTACTTTTATGTTAGGGTTTCCTTTCAACCCACATACTGCAGCCATGCTGCATGAGTCAAATAGTCTTTCAAGGTTTCTAATGTGAATTAAGACATTATACTTAATTTTACAGTAGGATAGTAAATAAATGAAGTTTTAGTAATCCTAGCAGATATTTTGTCACATTACACACACAAAGCATCACTTTTAGCATGCTTTTCAGAGGTAGTAGTTTTCACTGGTGTAACAGTGTTAGTGTCATTAAAACAAAATTTAGTTATGCAATCTTTTTTCTCCACATTTAAAGCACAGTATATGTACTGCTGTTACTTTTCATTTGTTGCCAATTTTTGACACAGGTTTTAATACAGCCCTCAATTCTATGTATAGCTTGATGTCATAACAGTTATTTTACTAGCACAGTAAGACTTTCAGAGTCCACAGGGTCATTTTTTTAAGTCAGTGGAAAAAGATCTAAATATGTCAGTTGATATCATTCCTATCATCATTTTCTTACTGCTTTGAGCCACAGGATGTAACTATAAATTAATAATATGCTTCAAGTTATATAGCTGTGACATTACTGTTTTATGATGAGAACATATCTGACTATAAACATTTTCAGTTTGTGTTTCTGAGGTGGCAGCAGTTTGCCTTTTTGTTTTTATCATTGTCCTGGGACTCAAGTTATTTCCATGTCTATTGAGGAACTCAGTAGTTATCCCATTAACTGGGTTAATAAGATCCTGGCTCACTCAGCTTGATCACATTCCTATTGGTGATATAGGACTCAAAGGCTGCAAGACATGCTTTGTGTTCCTCCTCTCAGATAAGTTGCTTTAATTGAGGCACCATTCTTTGGGCAGCCACTGACTTAATGACTGTTTCATTCATTCAACTGTATCTGCTATGGTGCATAGTAATTGTTCTATTATAGTCATCTTGGCAAAAAAGATCTAAACACAACTATACTCAAAAAAAAATAAAAAATCCCAGTGCATACTGTAGACATGCTCTCACTCTCTCTCTCTCTCTCTCTCTCTCTCTTATTAGGGAAATTACACTCATGTTAACAGTGATGGGCACTGTCACAGAACTCCAGTATTAATGATTGACCAGATTATACAATGACTACTCACTGCTATTCAAAAATGAGCATACTGATTCGGCAGCCCAACCAACATTCCTGTTATAAATCAAGCATATATCAACAGATAAAAGTATGACTGCTGAAGTACCAGACTTTCTATCGGCATATGCTGGGGGACTGCAAAATATGAGAAAAATCAGCTATGTTCTGAAAAACAAAATAAACAAAAACATATCTGATTTTTTCTTGCATTTCTCCTTTGTCCCTTGTAAAATCTTGACTTTTTAAACATTTAAAAAAAGAGAAGTGATGTACTGTGCAAGCATGGGAATGCAAGTTCCATACACAGTAGATCAGCCTACAGAAGACAAACTGAAAGAAAACTAATGTGCTATTATACAAATATATTATTTAAGAAAGGTAAGCAAGTTATTTCTTAAATAATTTTATTATTTAAAAACAATAATCCACTCTTGTTTCTGGGTATATCAAGATTTATCCACTATTAGCTTTTTTAATAACTTGGGCTTTACCATTGTGATCAAATCACACCATTCATGGGTAAATTCTGATATACCCATGCACAGTCATGGATTAATGCTGAAATATTCCACCAGTGTGGAAGATTAAAGCAACTAAAGTCAAAATTCATTTAAATTGTGGTTTATTCATCACTATTCACTTTATTCTTTATCTTCTGTCTCATGCACATCCTTATCAAGTACTCTCAGTCTTGCTTTTTCTACAATCCTGTCACTTATCACCTCACTCTTTAATTATTTAGGGATCACTGTTTAATTGTTTATTGACACTTTCTTAATAACATATTATGCAAATAAGCTTTCCCCTAGAAAACAACAGTTGATTGTTTTAGCTTGTTTCAGTTTTTCATATGATAGGCTGTGTCATACAATTGCTGTATTTAACTATTATGGTTGTACACTATCATTTTATTGTTATCTTTATTGTTATTGTTATTGCACTAATCCACTACTGTGTAAAACTATAAGTTAATATTCTTCTTTTTTGTTTGTAATATGGAGCTTTTCCACTGAAAATGGACTACACATTCAGTTGGACCTTCCTGGTAAACAAATGTCAAACAAATAAATAAAAATAAATAAACATTATATACAAACAAGATGAAGTGCAAATTATTATAAGTAAAATCATAGGGCCAGATTCACTAACAGCTACATGAAGTCTAGTTATCATGATGTGGCATGCTGTGCCACCAACATGATAACACTCTATTTGTTATTCATTAACTGTCTCTACATGATATGTAAAACCACCAAACAAAGATAAACAGCAGAATATGCTAATGACAGCATAAAGAGACAAATTACATGCTAGTTATTCAATCCAATATAGTGAAGCTATACAGGAAGCTATAAAGCAATCGTATAAATGCAGTGTAGGCTTTTGCCCTATACATCAAAGCTCGTTGGAATACAGCATGATTAGACTTATTAAAAAAGCATGTTAGGAGTTGATGCTGCTATTATCATACTGTATGTTCAACAGGCTTTATATCAGGGCACTACTGCTGCTGCCAGACCTCAGGTAAAGAAGAAGAGTGTTTAGACCCTGTTTGATTTATTATGGACTGCATGACTCACAAAATTGTACAGCAAAACCAAGTAGACATGAAAACAGTATAGTAGATATGCAATCTATTTCACCTGCATCTGAATCTCAAGGTTAGAGTAGAACTTGTTAAAAAATACTTAACTGTTTAGTTCCATATGTAAGTAGTTACATGTCCCTATGATGAGACATCTATCTTGTATACAATAATGTCAGTAACACTGTATGATTGTGATGTATGCAATATCCACCTATGGACTTTGTGCAATTATGCGCATCAAGCATTTTACTTCCCCACACATATATGCAGCCATAACTACATTAAAAATGTGCAAAGTCCAGAGCACAGTCATCTTTCATCAGCACATGGTGTTGGTGGGGGAGAAGACATGAGGACAAGCCTAACACCAAAGGAGTGAGCATGAGTTATTGAATTGTATTGCTTACTTGGAAGTTCTGCACTGCACCCACTAATACCGACCTCCATGTTAGAACCAACATCAATGTACAAAATAAATAAAATATTAAAGCTCCTTATTAGTACACACTAGTAAATATGACCCCCAATAAAAAGAAAGAAAATGAAAATAAAGTATACAGGTTATGTAAGGAAAATAATAGCTGTGTGATGCAGTTGTACATTACAGCATTAACCAAAGCAATGTGCACGATTCCAGTACAAATGGGTAAAACGTGTTCTTGGATGTTCACTTGTATGGAAGGTGGTCAGTTATATATCACAGGCTTAACATATTTGTGGACTTCAAACATCAACCCCTGACCTTAATAGAAAGTTGTACAATACTATTCAGTAATAACTTGCCAGATGGGTATAGAAAATGTTCCATAATGTCATGTTACATTTTTCACAAACATTTGTAATGTAACAAATAATGTATATACATTCCTATGCCACAAGCAAGGGACAAACATTGTATACACTAAGCTATGGGAGTACTGTGAAATATAATTCATCACTAAGTTTGAAATGCACAGTTTTGTAAAAAAAAAAAAAAAAACAGCAATTCACCTTTGTATCTAGTTAGCTGTGATACTAGCAACATGTTTTGTAAGCAACTGGCAGTTGTTTAACTCTCCGGATAAACACTCACCTCTTCTATGATATATATTTCCTTGCATACATGAGTACCTTGATATAGTTCAGATTCAGTCCTGTGAACACTATGATATGCAAATGAGGTGTGAATTGATTAGCATTCATGTATTACAAAATCTAAACAAAGTGCATGGTGTGTAAACATGGTTTAAGCACCTACACAATGGCATGCTGGCATGCTGGCAAGTGTGAATGATTACTCTGATGGCAGTATCAATCAGGGTGTGTCACTAAGAAAGTACTGACAAGAAATGTTGTGCCGAACATTGATTGACTTAAGTGAGGAACCTTCCTAACATGGATAAGAAATGTTTATGAAAACTGTGATGCCCCTGCACTGGCCCAGTAATCAAGGAGCCTCAATCCTCATGACTAACACCAGTGAGGGATATGCACATTGGGAGGATGACAAGTACACACACAGTAAAGCACAATTTCCCTTAAGAGCACATAGAGATCATAGTCAGTCTGGGGCTGGTTTCTCCCACTTTCTCCAGATCCCCAAAATGACTTCCCACTGGCACAGCTATAGGGTTAAAATCTCAGCTGAGTGGTCAAGCCAAAACCTCCAGCACCCTCTCTGTCCAATCAGTGGTTTGTGTCCCTGCCCAAGTAGCTGACAAACACACACACACACACACACACACACACACACACACACACACACACACACACACACACACACACACGCGCACACACACACACAAACACACACATGGGATCACTACTAAATCTCGAAATTCCAGAATCCCGAGACTCTGAATCCTGAGGATCAGAATCTTGAGATTGCGTATTCTGGAACATAAAAATAAAACAAAAGTAAACAAAAAATCAACATAGTAAAACATATATGCAGGGGGGCAAGCCCATCTGCACACCCCCTGCAAATTAAATATACCAACTCTGAGATCGCACTACAGTAGAGTGAATGACACAGTTTCTGTTCTGCTCTGCATGGCACTATTTTGCTGTTCACTCCACTGTAGTGCGATCTTGGAGTTGGTATATTTAAGTTGGAGGGGGTGTGGGGGGTGCAATAGGGGCTTGCCCCCTGCATATATGTTAGGAGACTTTTTTTATGTTCAAGATTCAGCAATCTCAAGATTCTGGTCCTTAGGATTCAGAGTCTCGGGATTCTAGAATTTCGAGATCTAATAGTGATTCCACACAAACACACACACACACACATACACACACACACAGACACACAGACACACACACACACACACACACACACACACACACACACACACACACACACACACACACACACTCCTGGGAAAAGTTGGCACAGTTTCACTAGCTATGCCCCCTTCTGCCCAGACTATGAGGTCTACCACCAACCACTCTTACTTATCAGCTACTATAAGGCCCTTTCCAAAGGGTGACCGATTCTACTGTGTAATCTTACTATTATCAAAATGGTAAGTGTGACCAACAGCAAGGCTATTTAAGAGTGGCCTATACAGTGTCACCAAATACATATGCAAGTACTCTAAGAACCAAAATATCTCTAAACAAAACAGCCGCAATTTAAAGGTTTAAATATATTTAATAATAAATAATAAAAGAACAATACAATACTCAGTAACTCAATACAGTGACAACAGAGTTAAGAATCACAGGAAATAGTTTAGCATTGCAGGACAGTCTCACATAAATACAGAAAACAATTAAGCTAATCTTTACTGTATACCTACCTATATCTAAGAGATACCATGCCCAAAAATTACTTACTTACAGAGTCAGGCAAATGCCAGTGCAGAGTGGATGTTTCTAGGTCTAAAGACAAATACAAAATGTACATACTTTCTCTGAGAGATAGTTCTTAAATTAATAATACACATTACTGTTGGGTTATCTGGATGGCATAACTATTTGACACCTCTTCATTCAGTTCCCAGGCTAACAGAAACTTAAAATTTTAGCACTTCTGTTTCAAAAATAATTATCTCTTAGAAGTTCACCTGGAACTGGAAGTCATAAAACAGTTACATACTTTTACCTTTGAAACCTATAATTATTTCTGTTTCCATCAAGTTAATTCTGTTCTTTTCCAGTAGGGTACACTGTGGTTACATTCTTGTAGCTCAACACATAACTTACAGTTTAACATAACACATTGTTTTCTTACATTTGTAAGACAAGTATGGAAACCATATTACTAATCACAAATAAAATTATTTACAAAATTCCAGCTAGCAGGGCTGACAGCCTTCAACCCCCCCCCCCCCAAGAACTCAAGGTAGTTTTTCAAGTGACCCTTGACAAACTTTGCTTGAGAGGGTTGATCCTATCTGGGAATACCTTAGCCCATTCCCTGTCTTAAGAGTCCATTTTTATTGGCATTGCTAACCCCACTGCTGTGCTGCATTGTCATATTGTATGCTTGCTCCACCTTAGTAACTTGGCATTTTGCTGACTGGCTCAATTTAACCAGGTTAGGGGATTGTGGTCTGTAACTACAGTGAATTTTCTTCCATACAGTTAAGGCTGAAGTTTCTGCAGTGCCCACACTGTGGCTAGACATTCTACATGTCTACAGCTGCATAGTATTCCTCCCTTGGCTGGAGCCTACAACTGAGATAAACCACTAGGCGATTTTCTGCCTCTGAAGACATCTACCTGCACAACACATTTTTGCTGTAATCTAGACTGGCTAACACAGGGGTTCCTCTCAAAGCTCCTCTAAGCAACTGGAATCCCTGCTTAAATGTTGGTGTCCACACTACCTTATCTGGCCTGTTTTTCCTTGTCAGGCTGTGAGGAGAGTAGTTATGGTACTATAACGGGAGATGAACTTTCTGTAGTACCCCTGCTGTCTCAAACAATGCCCTCATCTGCATTTTGGTAACAGGCACAGGCCATGCCTGAATGGCTTCCTCTTTAGCAGGTTCTGGCCTTATCTTACCACTCCACACTCCATGTCCTAGGTAGGAGACCTCAGCCATATCTACCCGACATTTGCTGGGCTTAATGGTCAGCCTTGCTCACTGTAGTCAGCCCAGCACCTCCCTGACATGCAGAAGGTGCTCTTGCCAGGAATGGCTGTAGATGGCAATATCATCTAGGTAAGTAAGGGTAAAATCTCCTGCTCCTGCTAGGATATAATCTACCAGCCTCTGGAATGTCACTGAGGCATTTTGCATCCCAAAGGGCATCTTTGTGAACTCATACATAGCAAAAAGAGTCACAAAGGCTGACCTCTCTCTAGCACTGGGAGTCAAGGGCACCTGCAAGTAACCCTTGATAAGATCAATGGTGGTAAGATATTTAGCCCCACCCAGCTGCACTAGGGCTTCATCTGTCCTAGGCATGGGGTAAGCATCTGACTCTGTGTGACTATTTAATTTCCTGTAGTACACACAGAACCTGGTGCTGCCATCCTTCTTTGGTACCAGTACCACTGGGGAGGACCAGGGACTGCTGGACTCCTGAATTACTCCTAGTTCCAACATTTCCTGTATCTCCTCCCTCAAAGTCTGTTTGACTCTTTCAGGCACCCTATAAGGGGTCTGCCTAATAGGCCTTTGGGGTCGTGTATCCACATGGTGCTGCACCAAGTGGGTGCACCCTGGTTTCCCAATGAACATGTCCCCAAATTCCTGTCACACTGCTCGGATTTCTCAAACTTAGTTAGGGGATAGCTGCTGAGAAATTACTACCCCTTCCACTGAGGTATCACTCTGAGCCTCACTGAGATCAGTCACCAGATCTCCCTCAGACTCCTCCTGCAATCTACTACAAATACTCAGCACAAGGGCTTCCCTATCATGGTAAGGTTTCATCATGTTAACATGGTACAATTAGTACCCCTGCCTCCTACCTAGCAGTTCTACCATGTAGTTAACATCACTGACCTTCCTTACCACCTTGTAGGGTCCCTCCCAAGCTGCCTGCAGCTTGTTATGTCTGACAAGAATGAGAACCCTTACCTACTGCCCTACAACATACTCGCTATCTTGAGCATTCCTGTCATACCATACCTTTTACTGCTGTTGGGCTTCTGCCAGGTTCTCCTGGCTAAACCCATGAGTTCCCTGAGCCTTGTCATAAGATTTAGGACATATGCCACAACAGACTCCTTATGGGATTCACACTCACCCTCCCACTCATCTCAAATTAAATCTAGAGGCCCCCTCACCCTATGCCCATACAGCAACTCAAAGGGTGAAAAACCTGTGGATTCCAGGGGAACCTCTCTGTAAGTAAACAACAGATGGGGCAGATATCTGTCCTAGTCCCTCTTAAACTGGTCTGAAAATGCCTGTAGCATGATCTTGAGTGTAGAGTTTAACCTCTCAACAAGACAATTAGTCTGGGGATGGAAGGGGGTGGTCTTTAGGTGCTTCACCCCACAGTACTTCCACAGACAAGCCAGCAGGTCTGACATGAAGTTGGCACCTCTGTCAGTCAGTATTTCTTTTGGGAAACCTACCCTGCTGAAAATCTCTAACAAAGCATTTGCCACCTTTTCTGCCTCAAGGGAGGACAGAACCACTGCATCAGGTTATCTGGTAGCATAATCTACTACCACTAGAGTATACTTTTTCCCTGTGGAAATTGGGGTACTCAGATGCCCCACAATATCCATATTTACCCTCTGAAATGGCTCCTCAATCACAGGTAAAGGCATCAAAGGAGTGTTCACCTTGTTTCCTGCCTTGCCTACCTTTTGGCACTGCTCACAGGTCCTGCAGTACCTTGTTACATCTCTGAAAATCCCAGACCAATAGAAGTTCTGCATAATACATCTCTTTGTATGCTTTATGCCCATATGACATGCAAAAGGGAATATCATGGGCTAGGGCTAAAGGTGCCAGATGGTAGGCTCTAGACACTACCAACTGCTGTATTCTCTTACCCTCTAGCTCTGGCTCAGGGGTCCACTCTCTATACAGTAACCCTTTGCCCCAGTATACAGATTCCTCTTTCCCTTGAGAATCAGGTGCTTCACTAGCTTCCTCTCTCAGGCCTTGTAACATAGGGTCTGGGAGCTGAGCCTGTCTTAACTCTCTCTTTGTAACCCTTCCCAGATCTAATTTCACAGGAAGTCTGGTATTCTCTGACAGTGGTGCCTCACTGTCAGCCAGAGTACTATTGCTGACCTCTGCCCTTGCAGTCACTCTGTCCAAGGGAACATCAATACCCACAAGCAGCTGTGGCTCACTTTCAGTCTTACTGCTACAGGGTAGCTCCCTCTCTGAAGTAACCACCTCACCAGTCCTGGCTGCAAGTGTGCAGTCTTTCTGTGTCTCCCCCAGGCTAACAGACCCACATGCTTGTCTCCAACCCTGACTGCATGTAACTGCATTAACGCATGTTACTGCATTATCAAAAATCATTCCCTATCCGGACATCTCCAGGGACATTCTCAAACACACCTACTTGCTTGCTTCCTTTTCCACCCTCCCAGACAAGGTGAACCCTAGCCAAAGGTATTTGGAATGGGGTACCTCCTAAATCTCTGACTGGAGTAGACTGCCCAAGCAAGTAATGCTCCTCTGTAACCACTGCAGACTTTACACTGGTTAGGTCAGAGGTTGTGTCCCTCTTAGCAATGACCTCTTTCCCATTCTCTAAAATAGGATATAACTTCTGGTCGTAGTTTGGTACCCTTTTTGTTTCAAGACAATTTACTGTTGGCATTTTTTTCATTCCCACTAACTGGCTCTCCCAAATTTTGTTTCCCACCTTGCCTCCATGGACATCTATATGCTACATGGCCCCACTGGTTACTTTTAAAACATTTAACCCTAGGTCCTGGATGTGTATCTGGACTAGTGGCTTCCCCTGCTACTGACAGACTCTGTTGGGGCAGTTTGGGCTGCCCACCATGGGTTCCCTTTGACCAATGAGCAGCACTGGGTGTCCCTTTCCTGTGCAGTGATGCCCTGCTTGTTAGGTATAGGTCTCCTGTCTTCCTCAACTCATCTACAATAAGGCATTGTCTCTCAGCTAACCAGATTCCTATGTCCTCAGGCAAAGTGGTAAAGGCTTGTTCCTCAACAAAAGGTCTGTCAGCCCTCCAGAAGTGGTGACCTGACATCCACTCACCCACCTGTGAAAATAAGTTCTTAGTTCAGAAACATATTCACACACACTTTCATTTGCCTTCGTCTATGCTCACAAAACTTTTTTCTATTTGCTTCAGGTGTTAACTTAAAAAATACTAGAAAACAGTTATTTACAACAGTATAATTTAAACAGTCATTATCAGACAATTTGGAAAGAACAGTTACAACTGTACCATTGAGTAAGGGGGTCAGGAACCAAACCCAGAGCCCTTGGTCAATGTCATACTATTTACATACCCTTTTAAACATACGAATGAAACTATCACAATTATCCCCCTCTGTAAATCATGGAAGACATTTACTGACCTTTGTTGCTTCTGGGGTTTGGTTACTCCCTTCACCATTACCTCCATGACTCTGGCGAAGAGTCATCATTTCCTTTTCATGTTGCCTCTGCTTCTCCTCAGCATCCAGGCATCACATTTTCTCATTTTCCTTAGTCTCTAGACACCTCAGTCTCTCTGCTGCTTCTATTTCCAAATGCTTGGCCTCCAACTCAAGTCTCTTTAACTCCAGATGGATTTTAAGTCCTCTGTGGAAAGGTTGAGCTGTCCATTTTCTGAGAGTTGTACATCTCCATGGCCAGCTTGATTGCTTTCCTGGTTGCTATTCTCTGATGCAGCTGCGACTAAAGCTGCAATCATATCTGCTTTAGTCAGGTTGGCATGCACCAGTCCTTTTGTCTGGCACATCTCAGCCAACTGGCTCCTTGTCAGCTTGCCATACTCCTCTGCTGACATGATTGTCTGCTCTCCCTGACTAACTAAGCTAACAAAAAAAATAAAACGATTGTAATATGAACTCTGAATGTTTACTACATGGCTGATTAAGAGTACAATCACCTTCAGTGATCACTGTACACAAGCTACAGGAATTCAATATCCACACCTATACAAGCCAATTAATATGCCATATGGCTAAATCACCACTATCAACCAATTAATATATGATGTGGCTATTCCACCACTGCCAAACAATTAATATTTGACACCAATGCACTGGCCCAGTAATCAAGGAGCCTCAATTCTCACAACTAACACCAGTGAAGGATGTGCACATTAGAAGGATGACAAGTACACACACAGTAAAGTACAATTAACCTTAAGAGCACACAGAGTTCACAGTCAGTCTGGGGCTGGATTCTCCCTCTTTCTCCAGATCCTCAATAAGACCCCCCACTGGCACTGCTATAGGGTTAAGATCTCAGCCGAGTGGTCAAGCCCAAACCTCCAGCACCCTCTCTGTCCAACCAGTGCTTAGTGTCCCTACCCAAGTAGCTGACACACACACACACACACACACACACACACACACACACACACACACACACACACACACACACACACACACACACACACAAACACACACACACACACACACACACACACACACACACACACACTCGCACACTTTGAGATTGGATTTATATACAAACACACATAGACTCCTGGGGAAGGCTGGCACAATTTCACTAGCTATGCCCTCTTCTGCCCAGACTATAAGGTAGTACCAGCTGCCACCAACCACTCTTACTTAACAGCTACTATCCTTCCCAAAGGGTAGCCAATAATACTGTGTAGTGTTACTATTATCCAAATGGTAAGTGTGACCAACAGCAAGGCTATTTAATAGTGGCCTATACAGTGTCACCAAATACATATGCAAGTACTCTCAGAGCTTAAATATCTCCAAACAAATCAGCCACAGTTAAAAGGTTTAAATATATTTAATAATAAATAATAAAAGAACAAGACAATACTCAATAACTCAACACAGTGACAACATAGTTCATAATCACAGAAAATACTTTAAAACAACATTACAGGACAGTTTCACATAAATACAGAAAACATCTAAACTAATCTTTACTGTATTCCTATCTGTATCTAAGAGATACTATGCCCTAAATGACTTACTTACAGAGCAAGGCAAATCCAAGTGCTGAATGGATGTTTGTAGGTCCAAAGAACAATACAAAATGCACATACTTTCTCTGAGAGATAGTTTTAAATTAGTAATGCACACTACTGCTGGGTTAGCTGGATAGCATCACTATTTGACTTCTCTTCCTTCAGTTCCCAGGCTAACAGAAACTTAAAAATTTAGCACTTCTGTGTCAAAAATAATTATCTCTTAGAAGTTCGCCTGGAACTGGAAGTCGTAAAACAGTTCCATGCTTTTAACTTTGAAACCTGTAATTACTTCTGTTTCCAGACAATAGAAATAATTTGTAGCTGCATTCTGTCTCCTAGCTGAGATAAACATCATCGTAAGCAATTCACTTATTTTCTTAGAGTTTGCAAGTTAACTCTTTTCTTTTCCAGTAGGGTACACTGTGGTCACATTCTTGAAGCTCAAAACATAACAACAGTTTAACATAACATATAGTTTTCTTACATGTGTAAGACAAGCATACAAACCGCATTACTATTCACAAATAACAGAATTATTTATAAAATTCCAACTATCTGGGCTGGCTGCCTTCACAAAAACATTTTTTGCTTCTGAATATAATTGTGTCTGCAGTTCTAAGGATGCAGATAACTAACTGGTACATGTATCAACTGCAAGGGTAAAGCACATAGAAGTCTTGTTCAAGTAGCATAGATCTTTGAACAATTCTCAGAAAATAAAGAGAAGCAAATAGGTGCAGTTTTCAAATGTTTCATTTTATATTGAGTGATGAAAGATTATCTGTCTTATTGCCAGTATCACAGCCATCTATATATTTAACAGCAAATTACATAGGACAAAGGTCAGGACTTTTTCACTTGGTCCTGTAATGTAAATTGATACTGGGTCACATATTGAGTATAGGTATCCTTGTTTTTATCTTCACAGTATAATGTGCATGGCACATAGTGAATAGAATCTGAATTGTGACTTGTGAGTGCCCTGGAGTCAGGGAGTTCTAATAAAGATATGACTGTTTTTGTCTGAATATAATGTTTAATGAGCATATCTTCTTTTGTAAACACCACCAAGTTGAAGAAATATCGCAAAGTGTACTGTTACTACTTTTTTTCGTAATGTTTCCTCTATTTCAGTACCTTCATTTTTTTCTCTCTCACTACCTGCTTTGTGCACTGTTTGGCTTAGCTCACTCTAGACTTGAACTACAAATAAGTGCCTATGAAAAATTGCTTAGGCTGTCTTATGTAGCTCAAACTATCCAGACAGTGTTGCATGCCAGTCAGCACTATGGATAGTACTTAGTGAAGAAAATATACCTGTGATGTAACTTTCTTTATGACAAAAAGTCTAACTGAATTGAACTGAGAGAAATAAGGCACACAATGCATTCTTCAAATCCTAAGAGATCACATGGCGATTATTCACAATATATATTTTTTTAAGTTTGATTTGCATTTTCTCTCTGCTTGGCAGTGAACAAACATGGTTCACTAAGGGAAAAGTGAAACATTTAGTTTAGTCTGCCTTAAGTAGCACAAACATGCTTGACAGCATTGTTATTTCCTCAGCTCTCTGGATAGTACTGAGTTGAAAAAAATCCACCTGTCATATACATATTTCAGTGGCCCTATTTTATGTGTACATCTTGGCTACACATTGTTATGTGCCAACATTATCCTTCTTCCTTCATAAAATACTTTGTCTCTGCTTCCATCTCACCTTGCTGATGCAAACGTATCCCTTCTGTATCATTGCATATTCTCCTTTGTTGAAATCTGCTGTCAAATGTGAGAAGATGTATATCTTTCTATGTGGTGTGCTTAGATAAAACTCAGGCATATTTCTCAGCCTCTAGAGCAAGAAATCTGGACAAAGCCATAAGTAAAAGTTGGACAAAGGCCCAAAAATAGGGACAATTTTTAAATATTTATCACAAACCTATAAGGTTGATAGAATAACAGTTTTTACATTAGCATGAATTTTCTGACGGATATGACGTCTGAAACTCAAATGTCTGTCTTTATTTTCTGACTTTAATCTTTAATGAATTATCACTAATTTGCTAGAAAACCACAATTTTATGAAAAATGGACCAAAAACATGAAGCAAAAATCTGGACATTCTTCGAAAAACTGTACAGTTGAGAGATGAACTAAGGTATACATTTTTTCTTGCAATGCTGTAAAAATTTGAATCCAGATGGATGAAAAAAGTTTAAAAATGTTTTGTCTGACTCCTGTGGCTATAAATGTTGGCTACACCCTTCCTTGACATATCATCATCCTGCTGCTATGTTAATATGCCTGCTCCCTATTGTGAAGCCTGTTTGTATTAATCTTTGCAGGAGAGGTGGCACAGAGCAACATAGAGTACTGCTAATTCCCATTATATGTTCAACACCTCAAGATATGATTATGCATGTGCTAAAACTTTGCCATCAACAATGCATTTCAGCTTGGCAGTGCTGAGCAAATCAAATAATTTTTAAATTGCACATTTGTATGACTGTATTAGTTTTGTCATCAGTGTATCTTGATTTCAGAATGATGTTGACTCAATTAATTCATTCTTTTAATGTATATCTGTTCTACAGTGTTTACACTTACAACTATGCTACTAGTTCAGTTAACCTGATCTCACATAATCCATCACTGCTATTCTGCAATGCACTGTCATATGTGTAACTCGCATGTTTGTCTTATCAATGCACATAGTACAAGTATGAGACAATGCAAGTGTGCAATCATCCCAACATGAAGTTACAGGAAAGTTTGATCGGTAATCTATTGGTTTACAACCGTGAATTTCCATGGCTTCCCTTAATATGAAACATGGCACTATCCCTCAGAGTAAGGTAATGTACATGAAGGACATTATCTAAATGTGAGTAGAGAATCATGTAACTTTGTGGGATAATCATAGTGATGTTACAGTGTCCTGTGCACACATATGCATTTGGTGCTCAACCTGTGATGCACAGTAGCATCAGTTCTAAACAGTGGATTTTCAGGAAGTACAGGTATGCTGTTTCACATTATTAAAGTCAGTTTTCTCCTCTGATGCTTGCAACTAATGTAGTGCTCTTTATGTTGTGTGACTAGATGGGCAGGAGGTTCAATATTCACCATGGGAAACTTTTGTGCATGTGTGTGTGACTGTGCATAATGCACGGTGCTGTATCCACTTCCCCTGATGAGAACACATTTATCTCTTCACACAGCTCCCTTACCACACTTTTTCAGAAAAATTTTCATTGAAACACATGAATGAGCTCATCCTGACAAAAGTGACCTCTCTCCTTTTAAAAGACAGACTTCTCCTATGGCACTTCTGACTAATACGGTGGCCTCTAAATTGTGTAACTAGATAGGTAGAAGGTATGATGCTGATGCTGATGCTCAATGTGGGAAACGGGTGTGAGTGTGTGTGTGTTTGTGTGTGTGTGTGTGTGTGTGTGTGTGTGTGTGTGTGTGTGTGTGTGTGTGTGTGTGTGTGTGTGTGTGAGAGAGAGAGAGAGAGAGAGCCAGAGAGAGAAATGCTTTGTGCTGCATCTACTTTCCTTGAGAATACTTTTAACTTTTCACATAACTCCCTTATCCCACTTTTTACTATAACATTCTTTCTGAAAAACACTGATGAGGTCATCCTGACAAAAGTGCACTCTTTCCCCATACAAATCAAACTTTTCTTGTGGCACTTGTGAATAATACAGTGATTTCTGGATTGTGTTACTAGACTGGTTAAAGGTTCAGTGTTCAAGATGGGAAACTTGTGTGAGTGTATGTAACATATGGTACTGTACCCACTTTCCTTAAGAAGAATACATTTAGCTCTTCACACAGCTCCCTTATCCAACTTTTTACTGAAACATCCTCTCTGAAACACTCTATTGAGGTCATCCTAACAAAATGCACTCTCTCTTCCATTATGAGTAAAACTTCTGCTGTGATGCTTGTGAATAGTACAGTGCCCTCTAAACTGAGCACCTTAGATAGGTACGAGATTCAATATTCAGCATGGGAAACTTATTTAAGTGTCTGTGTGAGTCTGTGTAACACATAGTGCTATATCCACTTCACTTGAGAATACATTTACCTCTTCACACAGCTCCCTTATCCACTTTTTACAGAAATATCCACTCTGAAAGAAAATGAGTCATCCTGTCAAAAGTGCCTTCCCTCCTTTTCTGAATCTGTCATCTTCTGTGGCACTTGTGACTAATGCAGTGCTTTCTAGACTGTGTAATTATATAGGTAGGAGGTTTAATGCTCAACATGGGAAACATGTGTGTGTGTGTGTGTGTGTGTGTGTGTGTGTGTGTGTGTGTGTGTGTGTGTGTGTGTGTGTGTGTGTTTTATGTGTGGTGCTGTATCCACTTCCACCACAAAGAATTAATTCAACTCTTCAGACTGCTTCCTTATCCCACTTTTTCAGAAACATCCTCTCTGTTACTCAGTGATGAGGTCATTGTAACAAAAGTGTACTCTCTGTCCTTAAGATTCAGACTTTTCCTGTTGCAATTGCATTTATTACACTACTTTTAGAATGTGTAAATAGATAAGTAGGAGAATCAAATACAGCACTGCTTATCTCCTATAAGTGAGTGCGTGACTGTAAATGAATTCAGCATTGGTTTTCACACATTTGCAGTGGTAACTATTATAACACCAGATGATTGTAAAATTCATTTTACCAGACACATCTCCTTGGCAATACACTGCTGAAGTCATCTATTACTAGATGTTGTATGCCTTACTTGTACTCAGTATTCTCCTGTGGTATTGGTTGCTGAAAATGAGCTGTATAGATGGTGCAACTAGATAGGTAAGTGGTTTGAGTCCATCCCTACTTAAAAAGTGTGACTGCCATTATTGTCATATACCATTATCCACCTCACAGCCACATTTATGTATACTTCTAATTATGAGATGGATTGACAGTGGCACAGTGTTACCCTAGCAAATCCTATCCTCCCAAGAGAAAAATTACTTTTGGGCCACACAATAATAACATAACGGTATAAAAACTCCAGTGTCTCACAGTTGGAGAGCTAATGCTCCTGCGTTGCATTACTCTGATTCTGTGCTTTGTACAATGTGTAACAACATATGTAGAATAAAAACATATAAGCATACAACAAACTGGAATGTGAAACCAAACCAAAAGCTGTGGATGGAATGAAGGAATGAACACAATTCTTGCATACTTTCATTCACATTTATTCTTTAGGAACTTTTTCAGAAAAAAGTTAACCTCTCACAACACACCTCTTATACGTTACATCACACATCACATGACTTTCATGGTACTTTAAATTAAAAGTATAAAATCATACCATAAAAATAAAAAAACTGTCTTGTTTTCAGCTTTGACTATCAAAACATCATAAAAAATATCTTAATATAACAACATATTCATATTATTGTGATTTGAATGTTATTTTAGTGTTAAAAAACACTTAATATTAACGCATTCATTCAGACCAAGGGCTCTGTCTGCTACCAAACTGATCTGCCACAATGACTCCTTGCATTCTAAAATCAAATTGGTGTTCCCTATATAATCCACTTGTTGAACATAATCTATGACTGAAAAGGTGAACTTTTTAAAGTTCACACAGTGAATAGCATGTCTAGCTAATGCACTGGTAAAGTCCATTTTCTTAATAGCAAGTGTGTGCTCATAAATTCTACGCTTTAAACATCTAATGATTTTTCCTATGTAGTAACTAGAACAAGAGTCACATACTGCCACATAAACTATGTTTGTACTCTCACAGGTAAATTGCCTGTGGACCCAAATAGTCCTTTTAAGATGTGTAATAAATGTACTAGATATATTGCTTATATACCTACATTGTTTACACTTCCTGCAGGACAAAGTACCTCGAACACTATTCACATCAGTCAATGCTAAAGTGTGCCCCCCACCATTTTCCAAAATATGTTTGATGTTCTTAATTTTCTTGTAGGTAAACTTGGGTTCTACACTGACTACCTGTATGAGTTCCCCAGTCCCCATCAAGACCTTCCAATTGTCCTTAATTATGTGTTTAATGACACCCATCTCATTGACAATGGGGATGGAGAAAGAAATTGTGAACACTGTGTTGTCCTTCTTTTTCCTGTTGTTACTTACATCACCAACCCCCCTGATGATGGGTTTGGCAGCGTTTTGTCTCAAAATGAACACTTCCTTATGTATATTGGTTAAACAGGCCTGGTCATACCCTCTTTGTTCAAAGAAATGTGTCAACATGATGACCTCTTGAAGAAAAGTGTCATCATCAGAATAAGTCTACTGAGGCAAATAAATTGCCCCTTAATCACCCCTTTCTTCATATGCCTATGGTGTAAGCTATCTCTGTTCAAATATTGGTTGACAAAAACATCTTTCCTATAAATCTTACTCACAAAAGTGTTACTGGATATATCAAAAGCCAAATGTATGTCCAAGAAATTAATGGTCCTACCAAAACTTCCCATAGAAAATTCCAAAAAGTCTGTGGTGTGATTTAAGTCTCTAACAAAGGACTCAAATTAACTCTCATCACCAGTCCACAGAAATATCAAATCATCAATAAATCTTTGATATAAAATAATGTGGGACCTTTGTGGATGTACATACAACTATCTCTCCTCCCACATGGCCATTACAAGGTTGGCAAAAGATGGGGCCACCCTTGGCCCCATAGCCACCCCTGAAGTCTGCTTATATCTTTGGTTGAACTCAAAAAAAATATTATCAAGAACTATACCCATAAGCCTGCAAACCATCTCTATTTTACTGTGTGTAAAGTCAGCGTACCCACTGAGGTAATCTCTCAGATATTCTATACCAGCATCTTGGTTGATACATGTGTACAGTGATTTAATGTCTAAAAACACAAAATAAATTACCAAATGCATTAGCTAGGCATGCTATTCACTGTGTGAACTTAAAAAGTTCACCTTTTCAGTCATATATTATGTTCAACAAGTGGATTACATAGGGAACACCAATTTGATTTTAGAATGCAAGGAGTCATTGTGGCAGATCAGTTTGGTAGCAGAGAGAGCCCCTGGTATGAATGAATGCATTAATATTAAGTGTTTTTAGCACAAAAATAACATTTAAATCACAATAACATGATGATGTTTTTATATTAAGATATTTTTTATGATGTTTTGATATTCAAAGCTGTTTGGAAAACAAGACAGTTTTTTATTTTTATGGTATGATTTTATACCTTTAATTTAAAGTACCATGAAAGTCATGTGATGTGTGATGTAACTTATAAGAGGTGTGTTTTGAGAGGTTAACTTTTTTTCTGAAGAAGGTCATGAAGAATAAATGTGAACGAAAGTACTGAAGAATTGTGTTCAGTCCTTCATTCCATTAACAGCTTTTGGTTTGAGTTTCACTTTCCAGTTTGTTGTGTGCTTATACATTTTTGTGCTTTGACTTTTACCAGAGTGGGATGGCCTTAGAAGAGAGTACACAGTGCACCTTGTTAAACCTCTCAGTACATTCGGTGACTGAACAGTTTACAGGATTCACCGAACAACTTACCAGGACAGTTACTGGAGCCATTCAAGATTTTTTTTGAGATTGTGTGGGTCCCAGCAGCAGTATCCATTTGGCTTGGATTCATTTTCACAGTCTCAACCGCCATTGAGAATTGCAAACAACAATGACCAAAGGCATGAAGGTAATGATGTCATTACCACACCTGCTAACAGCAGCAGCGGTCCGAGTGGGAACAGAATTGTACACTTGGACATAATTTTTTAACCGAATGGTAAAAATGCAAGTACTGTTGTTAATAACAATGTTACAAGTCATTATGAAGATGTTGGCAGTTGCAGGAAAGACATTTTTGAGCTTGAGAAGCTCACAGTTCACTTTATAGGTTCATAGGTTCATAGGTAGGTACTAGGCTATCTGTCCAAAGGCATTTATAAGCCTAGCCAGAATGTTTTGGCTTTCGCTGCCCCCTTAGATTAGTTCCCTGTGCCTCTGTCCAGCAGGTCCACTGAAGTGAACCCTGGGGTAAACTTTCTGTTTCCCATCCACTCGTCAAGGTTTCTTTTGAAGAATGTTAGCAAGGAGCTCTGCCTAATGTAGATTGGAATCTTGTTCCAAAGCATGCGAAGTCTCTGGGACAGGAATCTATCCCTCCAGCACATCATATTTATTGCTGTGGTGAGGTTTAAATCCCTAGAGCATGTGGCTTGAGGGTATAAGGTTGTCTTTAGGTGGAGCATGTCCATAAATTCTGGGTTGGACATGGCCTTGTATGTCAAGCAGAGAACACCTCTGAGTAGGCGGTATGCAACTGAGTACAGCTGGTGTTTCTTCAGTTGAGCTGCATAGGGCATCTGCTTGAGGCCAGTGATCCTCTTGGTGAGGTACTTCTGTGGTCTTTCCAGTTGTTACAGGTGTCTTGCAAGGTAAATCCCAAATGGGGCATTGTACTCTATGATGGCTCTGATGAGTGATGAGTAGAGGGGCACAATGACCTCTTTTGATCTGGATGCGAACCCTTTTGTGATTAGATGGGCCACGTAAAAGAATTTTCTAACCACTTTGGCAATGTGATTATCAAAGGTGATGTTACTATCTACTTGGGTCCCCAGATCTCTTATTATGTCTTCCATATTTAGGGGACTACCAACTATGTGGTAGTTTGTGGGTATTTTGTTTTTTCCAAAGGGGATGAGTATGCACTTTTGGCATTTATCTTGAGGCCATGATTTTGACACCAGGTATCTGGCTCAGTGAGACCCTTTTGGAGGATGTCTGTGTCAGCCAAAGAGTCAATTGTAGCCCCTAGTTTGCAGTCATCTGCAAACCTGGTCAGCCATAGACCTCCTGTGTTTGCCTGTACCTCTGAGAAGTATATACCAAACAGGAGGGGTCCTAGGACTGAGCCCTGGGGAATGCCACTTGTAACCGGTTTAGAGTCAGACCTAGCTCCTGCGATTCTCACCATGTGGTTTCTGTCCATGAGCCAGTTGGCAACCCATCTTGTGAAGTAGGGGGTTATGTTCAGGCTGGTGAGATTGTCTATAATACCAGAATGGGGAATGGTGTTGAAGGCCTTAGTGAGGTCTAGGTAGGCTGTGTGTACCACCTTTCCCTCATCTATAGCCTTGGTAACTGAATCAAAGAAGTCCACCAGGCTTAGGAGGCATGATCTTCCCTTAACAAAGCCGAACTGGGTAGGGTCCAGTGTTTGGAGGTTCCCAATGTCTCTCTTAATGAGTTCCATGGTGATGTGCTTCATAGCCTTACAGACCAAGCTAGTCAGGCTTATAGGGTGATAGTTCCCAGGGTCTGTTGTGGCTCCATCTTTGCGGAGCAGAATAATCGTTGGTGTGCACCACTCTATGGGTATGTAGCCTGTGGAGAGGCTGAGTATGAACAGTGTGTTTATGTGAGGGGTTAGTTCATCTTTTAGCTCATGTAGGATGCAGCCTGGGACACCATCTGGTCCCATTGATGCTATGTTTTTGGCTTTGGAAAGGCCTGTTTTAACGTGAGTGTCTGTGATTTCAGGGACTCTACATTCTTCTGGTATGGTTATGGGCCCTTTTGGGAGTGAGAGGGGTGGTGAAGTTTGCACTGAACCTGTCTGGCAGGTTGTTGGTGATATCGGTCGGTTCAGTGTATTTTGTGCCATTCTGCACTAACTCCGAGCAGATCTGAGCATTGCCACTTAGATTCTTGACATAACTAAAGAATGCCTTGTGGTTATCTTTGGAGTACTTGGCAATTTTTCTTTCAAAGCTTGCCTTGGATGATTTTATGAGGGATCGTAGTTTCTTGCTGATACTGATCAGGCATGTCTTCCCTTCTTGAGATTTTATTCTTTTCTGTACTAGTTTCCTCCTTCTATTGTATAGCTTGTTTATTGCAGGAGTCCACCAGACTGGTTTCCTTTTCTTGGAATAGTGAGTCTTGGTTTTGCTTGGGATGGCACAATCCATGCATTCTTGTAGGTGCCCATAGAATGCATTTGTAAAGGATTTTGCAGCTCGGACAGCATTATCCCTCAGCCTGGGTGCTTTGAAACTTTCCACCTCGGTCTTAAGTAACGTGAAGTTTGCTTTTGAAAAGTTTTTCACAGTGGTTTCCTTGTCCGGGAGTGGGGGCGGAATGTGGATATCCAGAGTGATTTGTTTATGGTCAGATCTAACCAGCGAGGGGTTGACCTTCGGTGTGGAACACCGGTCGTCCAGTTGGACTGGAGTGTACACCTGAAGCTGCCTTTTGGGCATGCCTGGATAGGTACAGTGAACTGTTTTACTGGATTGCTGGTAAGGTCGAATAGAGAGACTTGTCCTTCTGTACAGTACAGGAGGGTCTAGTGCTAGGGTTTATAAGTGCTTGCTATAAGTTTTGAGGAAGTGTCGGGCTGAGAAATCAATGGCTTGAGTGTTTAAGTTGAAAGTTTGTCTAGTTCCAAGGGAAAATTGAAGAGGAGACTTTGTGGAATAGTTTTACCCTAGCTAACCGGCACTGCCCGGCATGCAAACCTGGGTAAATGTGGTACTTATAGCAGGGAAATTAAAGAGATAAAAAGTAGCCCAAAATGGTGAATAAACTACTAATTTCTGGGCTGAAACCACTCCTCCAGGGACAGATAGGCTGCTCAAAACTCCCCACTCTCACAGGTGAACAGAGAAACTTTTTTCTAGCCAAGTAAGTTATGGGCAAACACAGAGATTTGTAACACAGCCCTGAATTCAGCACTAAACTGAAAATTGGACCATACTAGCTTAGAAAGGTGGGAGACAAGTATTTATTTCAGAAAATAAAGCAGATACAATCAAAAAAACACTTTAAATGCACAGAAAAGGATACTTATTGTTATATATTGCAGATCAGAGTTATAGTCAATGCTTTAGTAATAAAGTAGGAAGAAACACAAATACAGTAAAAGCAGATGAATAAAGTGCATTTTTTTGTTATATCTATGGAACTGGAGATTTTATATCTCAATGAATGTATTAAGCGTAAATGTGTTCCACAGGGACTAAGAGTATCAAAGTTTCCAAACTGTGTGAACTTTGGTGACTCATTACACATTGAGTTAGTCAACTTATTCAATGAAACAGGGGTCAACGTAATGTGTATGCTTGTAACACATTATTTAAAAGAGATTGACACAGTCAAAGAAAATATGGCAAATTTGGACAATAAAATTAAGGGACACTGTTGTTCTAATGTACTTTCTGACTTATATAGTAGCACTGGGGCTAAAGCTGATAGGCATAGAGCCTCTGTAGTTACAAGGAAGCAGTCCCAACTGTGGAGGGATCTTTTGGCCTATGCCAAAAAAAGAGGTTTACTCTTTGCAACATCGGTGGGCTTTTCAGGAGAACACTATCAACACCAATGCAACTAACGACAATAATGTCATACAGGGTGAAGTGAATGATAATGGAAGTAGAAACAACAATAGTATGGCCACTAATAATAACAACAACATCCCTAATAATAACAACTATAACAACAACAGTAGCACAGTTCATCAAGTTTCAACGGGGTCTGACAATAATAATCCAACATTTGCTAAAGTGGTTTCATCTACAAACAACCCCCGTGGATCAGGTCCTTTTTTGGTGTTCCAAGGGGGCAACAAACAGACTCCCAGGTGGTCAAACCAGCTCAGAACCAGCTCAGCTCAGAACAAGACAAAAACAAGGGGAAGAAACAACAACAGAAAGAAAAACTAAATGTTTCAGACTTTGAAATTTGCATTTTGAATTTGTCAAACAGTGTTTTATCTAATGATGTGATTTCAGTCTTTAAAAAAAGGTTTTTCCTACATACCAAGTAGTTCTGTTAATATTACCAGTCTGTTAGCTGATTTCAAATTTTTGTTTGAGAAAACTGAACCTTTGTTACCTACTGCATGATTCAAATATAGACAAACAAGATGTTTGTAACAAATTTAAAAAGAATAGCACATATAACCCCTCCCGCCTTGTGCAACACCTTGCAAGTGTTTGGTGACATGCGTGAACTGGACATGAGGAATATTGTAAAGGACAATCACATGCATAACCTCACTGTGGAAGAACACCAGGCACTGTGTATTTTAAGTAAAAATAGACATTAGAGTAATGAGAGCTGATAAGGGTGGTATGATGATGATTATCTGCACCGAAGATTATGTTAAAAACATTGAAGACATGTTGGTAAATGACACAGCTTATTCTGTTGTAGATAAGAATGTAATTAACAACAATTTTTTGAGAATAAACACTGATCTTTTTGACATGTTTTGCCAGGGTAGTTTAGATCATGACACATGAATATTCGTTAGTGGAAAATCTCAGTATGGACGTTTATTTGGGATACCCAAAGTACACAAATCAGAAACAAATCCACCCTTTAGGCCCATTATTTCAGCCAAGGGAACCAAGACAGAAAATATTTCTTTATGGCTGGATTGTATACTTAATCCTATAGTGCAAAAAGCAAAGTCATACCTTAGGGACTCCTGGCACCTTTTGGAAATTTTGAGGGACATTAACCTCACCCATGGTGATTTTTATTTTGCGTCTTTAGGCGTTAAATCACTGTACACATGTATCAGCCAAGATGTTGGTATAGAATATCTGAGAGATTACCTCAGTGGGTACACTGACTTTACACACAGTAAAATAGAGCTGGTTTGCAGGCTTATGGGTATAGTTCTTGATAATAATTTTTTTGAGTTCAACCAAAGATATAAGCAGACTTCAGGGGTGGCTATGGGGCCAAGGGTGGCCCCATCTTTTGCCAACCTTGTAATGGCCATGTGGGAGGATAGATATTTGTATGTACATCCACAAAGGTCCCACATTATTTTATATCACAGATTTATTGATGATTTGATATTTCTGTGGGCTGGTGATGAGAGTGATTTTGAGTCCTTTGTTAAGGACTTAAATCACACAGCAGACTTTTTGGAATTTTCTGTGAGAAGTTTTGGTAGGACCATTAATTTCTTGGACACACATTTGGCTTTTGATATGTCCAGTAACACTTTTGTGAATAAGATTTATAGGAAACAAGTTTTTGGCAACCAGTATTTGCACAGAGATAGCTTACACCCTAGGCATATGAAGAAAGGGGTGATTAAGGGGCAATTTATTTGCCTCAGTAGACTTAAATCTGATGATGACATTTTTTTTTCAAGAGGTCATCATGTTGATATATTTTTTTGAACTAAGAGGGTATGACCAGGTTTGGTTAACCAATTTACAAAAGGAAGTGTTCATTTTGAGGCAAAACGCTGCCAAACCCTTCATCAGGGAGGTTGGTGATGTATGTAACAACAGGAAAAAGAAGGACAACACAGTGTTCACAATTTCTTTCCCCATCCCCATTGTCAATAAGATGGGTGTCATTAAACACATAATTAAGGACAACTGGAAGGTCTTGATGGGGAATAGGGAACTCATACAGGTAGTCGATGTAGAACCCAAGTTTACCTGTAAGAAAATTAAGAACATCAAAAATATTTTAGAAAATGGAGGGGGGGGGGGCACACTTTAGCACTGACTGATTCGAATAGTGTACGAGGTACTTTGTCCTGCAGGAAGTGTAAACAATGTAGGTATATAAGCAATACATCTAGTATATTTATTACACATCTTAAAAGGACTATTTGGGGCCACAGGCGATTTACCTGTGAGAGTACAAACATAGTTTATGTGGCAGTATAGGGTTCATATTACGTTATCGAAACATAATGTAATCGAAAGGCCAAAACAATGAAATGGCCACATTTTGAAACTTTTATTAACTCCGAGATCGCACTACAGTGAGGAAAGGGCAAATATCCCAATCTTCACTGTACTGCGATCCCACAATGCACACTTCGATATGCGGCCATTTCAATGTTTTGGACGTTCGATTATGTTATCTTTTGATAACATAATAGGAATCTGGCAGTATGTGACTCTTATCTTAGTTACTACATAAGAAAAACCATTAGATGTTTAAAGTATAGAATATATGAGCACACACTAGCTGTTAAGAAAAAGGACTTTGCCAATGCATTAGCTAGGCATGCTATTCACTGTATGAACTTTAAAAAGTTCACCTTTTCAGTCATAGATTATGTTCAACAAGTGGATTATATAGGGAACACCGATTTGATTTTAGAATGCAAGAAGTCATTATGGCAGATCATTTTGCTAGCAGACAGAGCCCCTGGTCTGAATGAATGCATTGATATTAAGTGGGTTTAGCACTAAAATAATATTCAAATCACAATAATATGATGATGTTTTTATATTGAGATATTTTTTATGATGTTTTGATTTTCAAAGCTGTTTGGAAAACAAGACAGTTTTTTTTATTTTTATGCTATGATTTTTATACCTTTAGTTTAAAGTACCATGACAGTCATGTGATGTGTAATGTAACTTATAGGAGGTGTGCTTTGAGAGGTTAACTTTTTTTTGAAGAAGTTCATGAAGAGTAAATGTGAACAAAAGTATTAAAGAATTGTGTTCACTCCTTCATTCCATCTACAGCTTTTGGTTTGAGTTACATATGTAGAATGTTTGAAGCCAGTTGTGAGTGTGTCTTTCACACACATACTGTGTATACTACTCTTCTAATACATGTATGATGTGTAGCTGTGTAGTGTTAATTGTGCACTTTGACCACTTTTTAGCGTAAACATCCAGCTAATAAACAGTAGTGATGTCATTTGTTTAACTGTTCATTGTCATAGTTTTATGTCATGTGGTACTTGCCATTCAGGCAGTAATCAATACTTTGTGATCTTAGGTAGTTAGTTGAAATCCAGCCATTACTGCTCAAACTGCATTGTGTCAGTCCTATTGTAATGGTAAATGTCACTAAAACTGTCGTCCAGCAATCCGCTGTGTACTTGTATAAATGTTGATTCCTCTTACGAAAAGCTCTGATATTTTTTCTTATAACAATGGTTTTACTCAGAGTAATGATAATATGTAATTACATTTTCCTTTCAGGGAATGAGACAACATTCTGTACATTGTTCCCTTAGTACAGCAATTAAAGACACACATATCCCTTGCATATCTCACATATCTCACATATCTCACAACTGTAGTGGCAATTCTACAGTGAAAACCAAAATGCAGAGCCAGCAAACAGTGACATATCAATTTAATGTTATACAATTGGTGCCAGTCTGATTTGTTATTTCTGTTACCTTGTACTTTATCAATGATGGTAAAATTGAAAACTGCATTGGAATGTTTCTGGGTATGTTTGTATAGGGCATTTGTTGGTTTCCTGATCTTGATATCAATTATGTGTTCCGAGATTCTAAATTTGACTTGTCTTAAGGTCTGTCCAACATAAAAGACAGAGCAACTGCAGGTGGCCATATAAATGAGCCAATCCAACTGGCAGTTTGCAAAAAAATGCAATGTTAAACACCTGCCCAGTATTCTTGCTAGTAAATTCCTTGGTCTTCAGCATCCTTTTACAATGAGTGCAGTGACCACATGGAAAGCAACCTTGTAAGACCCTGCCTTCTAATGTTGTCTGTGTTGAATGTGTATCAGATGTATATATATATGTTTGTAATGACTCATATGTGAGCCAATATTTTTGCCCCTTCTAAAAGAGAATTGGCATGTGTCATCTACAATTTCACTTAGCCTGGTATCTGCTAAGGGAATATTCCAGTGCCTACATATACTTTTGAGTAGGACATCCGTTTGCCTGCCATATATGGTGATTAATCTGATTGGTGGATTGTTCTGCACTGTTTTGTCCCTATATTGAAGTAAATCAAACCTGCTTTGATTAGATGCCCAGTGTTTGGCCTGGTATATTTCCCCTGTTTTGTAGCCTCTCTGCCTGAATCTCATAATTAGATCTTTCTCATATGAATGATGAATAGTTACATCTGAACATATCCTTTTAATACATAAAAACTGTGACTTTGGAATGTTTTTGCATATATGAGAAGGATGAAAGCTGGTAGCATAGAGTAAGGAGTTGAACTGGGGATGTTTACGGTAAACCTCAGTTGTTAGTGTGTGATCAGTATTTTGGGTTATTAATACATCCAAGAAAGTGATTCTGTTGGTATCAAAAGTAACCGTAAACTCAATCCCCCATTTATTGTCATTCAAGTATTCAACAAACTCCCGAAGATAGGTACTATCAGACCTCCATACTAACCAGAAATCATCCAAATATCTCCTCCAAATGTCGATCTCGTCCATGTAGATGTTATGGGCCCTATCATAAATCAGATGTTCCTCAAAATAGGTCATGAAGAGATCGGCATATATGGGGGTAAGGAGGCTCCCATGGCGGTTCTTTTGACCTGTAAATAACAGTTGTTCTGAAAATAAAGAAACATTTTTGGTCAAAGCATGCTCTGTTAAACAGAGTACAAAAGTATTAAAGCCCGGTAGGTATAATTCAGACCTAAGTGGTCAATATTCTACAGCCTCCAAGCCTGCCCAATTAGGGATATTTGTATATAGTGCAGAAACATCCAAAGTACACAAAAGCCACCCTGCTTCCAACTGCATGCTGTAAATGACCCCAAAAAACTCAGTGGTATCTTGAATCCTTGTTCTGACCCATTTGAGCAAGGGTTTTAAATGTAAAGTCAGGAACTGGGATAAGAGTTCAGTAATTGAGCCTCTGCCAGAGACAATTGGCAAAGTCAAATTTAGAATCTCGAAACACATAAGTGATCAGGATCAGGAAACCAACAAATGCCCTATAAAAACAGACAGAGAATCATCCCAATGCAGTTTTCAATTTTACCATCATTGATAAAATACAAGGTAACAGAAATAACAAATCAGGCTGGCACCAATTGTTAAACAACAAGGAGAAAAATTGGATCATTAAACTGGGTGCTTTATTTTCACCAGGACATAATGAATATTTTTAATGTGTAATTCTTTCAATTAGCCTCTAGGTGTGATATATTATAAAAGGAGAATGGATGTAACCAGAATTTACTATACTGATGAAGGCTTAACAAACTTATAGCCGAAACCGGTCTGTTGTTTTGTTCTCCTAACTGTATAACATTAAATTTATATGTCACTGATTGCTGGCTCTGCATTTTGTTTTTTGCTGAGGATTTTTGGGGCCGTGCAGCCACCATACTTGCAGGGGCTCATCTCTTTCTGGAACACTTCTACAGTGACTCTTGAAATATCATGTATTGTCTGTTGTCAAATGCTCATGTGTTCAACATCAACATTCAGTGCCTGTTAGCACTGCGTGTCCTTAAACTGTAATACATGAATGTCATCCACCACAGTTATAATGTCCCCATGTACATTGGGAGAGGCCTCCACCACCCTTATTATCTGAAAGAGACTGTAAATAACACAATACATTTGATGTAATAAGTTAACACAGGGGGAGTGTCACAGTTGTGTTAAAGCTTCCACTGTGGTGCTTGTGGTTCATCCATGTCATTAGTTGATGGAGTCACATATCTCACTGCTTAATCTATACAAAGGTGACATTATATGAATGTACTGATGTGAATATAAACACCGTTCAGTCTAGTTACTCTTATCCACTTTATGTTTGATAATGATATACCATCACATGTTGTGTCTGCATGGCAGTGAAATCATCACTTGGAGATGTCATGATGCAAGTGCTCCTGTGGCATATGCATTGAGTACTTGCTTTTATAGCTACACAGATAAACTGTGGTTCAATTTGGGGACAGTGTCTGTTGCCAAAGGAGCATTGATATTGTACTGCTCACTGTTGTGTGGGCATTAACATGTGTAGCTCCTTTCCAGCATTCTGACTAAATCTAATTGTTCATATTATATTCGTAACTACTTGATATATATATGTATATATATATATATATATATATATATATATAAAACAACAGTCTGTCGGCAGTTATGCTGCCGAAAATTAGAATGTCATTTGCAAAATGAATAGTGTATTGGATAATCAAACACACTTATGCGAATGCAGTAGTGCATTCGCATAAGTGTGTTTGACTATATGTATGAGATCGCGGTAGAGTGGGGATTGAAAATTCACCAAAACCCCCACTGTAGTGTGATCTTGGAGTTGGAATATATTAGTAGCGGGGGGTGTGGGGGGTGCAGGGGGGCTTGCCCCCCTGCAAAAACATGATATGTTGTATAGAAGTTAGATTTACATCAGCTCCTATACAGCTATCACATCACATTTTCGGTGACAATGTATTGATCATTTGGGGCAACATTGTGTATGCTCAAAATGTTTGGTTTCGGTTTAACTTTTCATCATTTCAAATGGCAAATGTTTTGCTGTTCAAAATAACGATAGTAAACTATATATATATATATATATATATATATATATATATATATATATATATATAAATATGGTTCTACCTGACTTCGTGGACAGCGCAGAGGACCGAGAGCGAATTTTTCGAGCAGAAAGAAGAAGAAAAAGAAGAAGACCGCGCGGCGCGGGGGTTGCAGAATCGACAATGCAGAAGAAGACCGACGACACGGATGACAACAACAACGACGCCGAGGATGCCGGGCTAAGGGGGCTGTGTGTGTATAGTGACGTACGCGAGCGGAGTAGGAGGGTGGTAGGTGAGGAGATTGGTGGTCTGTGGGGTGGTTGGGGGTGGGTTAAGTGAGTTAGGTAGGGGAGGCGATAGGGGGGGGGGGTAGGGTTTAGGAGGGGGTAGGGGTGGGTAGGTTAGGTAGGTTAGGGGTTTAGGGTTAGGGGGTGGGGGGAGTGGGTTAGGGGTTAAGGGGGGGAGGGTAGGTAGGGTTAGTTAGGGTTAGTTAAGTGAGAGTAGTAGTGGGGATAGGTAGGACCTTTGGGGATGTGTTTTGTTTTTAATATTGTTATTGTGGTGTGTGTGCGTATGGGTTTTTTTGTTTGTGTGTGTGTGGCCGTGTTTTTTTATGTGTGGTTTGTAGAACCATATATATATATATATACATGCACACATTAAAATATGGGGGAAGTTACTAAACAGAAAACAGCATGAAAAATGTGAATATTATTGCATCAAATTTGTTGAGTAATATGATTTGTCTACCTAATAGTGTATATGGTGTGTGACTATGTGTCTATCTCTCCATCCAGCCTTCTTGCTGTTTCCTTTTTTATACTTAACACCATAGTCTATATTCATTTACATGTAACAACTGCAGTGCAATCTGTTAAAAATTAAAGAACTCCATGATTAGCAGACTTCTACTTGTTCATACTGAGCTGAGCACAGGAGGGGCACAGCCACAACTTTCTTCTGAGATTTCACATGGCTAGAGGCTTCTGAGCTTCCTAAAAAAGATATAGTGCCTGTTTTCTTGCTTTTTTGTACTATGTAATGCTTATTCTTACCATTTATTGCACTTGTTTATTGCCTGCTGCCAACTTTTTTACTGTATTTTATTACTATAAAAAGCTGCACTATTGTACTGCAATTATCTTCCTTACTGGGCCTGTAAAATCATTTTAGTTACTGTTTTCATTATTTGTAAAGCTTTTTAGCCATTTTCACTATTTAAGGGGTATTAACTGGAAATGTTCTCCATTTGTTAAGCATCTGTTTGTTCTTATTTTTCTGCCAATTAGTGTATCATACAACTGATTTGTTTACAGTTAAAATCATTCTCTAGATTCTCCTTTTTTTTGTTAAAACTTTTACTTAATGTCTCACTGCTGATTTTCTGCTGTGGTAAACATTTCTGTAGTATTTTTCTACCTAAAATAGTGTAGCTAGTAGCTGTAGCACAGTCCAGACACAGGGTTGCTGTTTCTGGGCCTGGTTGTTTGTTCTGAGCAGATTTTCCTGGCCATCTTGGATTAGATAGGGTCCTAATGCACTCTAGTGAGAGGAATGTGTTGCTTGGTCCCTGGCTCATAAAGGTTGGCTGGTCTAGGGCTTTGAGTAAGCACTTCATAGGCACCCTTTGGGCTTTTTTTAAAGTTGTTTTAGGTTTTAACCTTCTGGTATTTAACCCCCACCCTTGTGTGGGTTTCTGCTTTTCTGCTCACCTTGCAGGACTGTGGACTGCTGCACAATTGTGCACCATAGCCATACAAATAATTTCGACAATTCTTACCTTAGATACAGCTGTATTCCAACAGTGTAGTTCCTCATCCTTAGCACATTTCCAGGTAAGGAGGCAGTGCTAGTGAATATGTGTAAGCACACCATTGTAATAACAGCCTCAAGACTTTTTCTGCAGCCCCGCTCCATCTACTAGTGTAGCATTAGGCCTAGCATCTGATGTATTAATGCAACTCACCTTCTAGTTATTCCTACATGTGACCCGTTTCCTACTATATTCCTGTTTCTGACTGTATAAATTCAACTAGCACTATGAACGGGCAATTTCTCACAGATTCTCCAGCCAGCTTGGTTGACATGGGCATCCTGAGACAGTCTAGCAACTGCCTCATGTACACAGACAACCATCTACTTCTGGTCCACACAAACTCAATATGTGAGAGATGCAACTATATTCAAAACCTTGAATCAATGCTCTCTCACAAACCAGTCAATACATCTGACATTGAGTGGGTTGACACCATGCACACATCACCACCTCCACCTAAACCCATATCACACATACCTACATATGTGGAGGTCCTTGCCACAAATTTACCTAAACACCAGAAACCTCTCAAACACAAACACAAGCACACTACACATAATACTTCCTCTGCAGAACACAATACACACAGTAGCTCATGCACCAGTGTCTTACCTATCAAGCCCATAAGGCTAAACACTAAACTTAACATATTAGTCATAGCATTCTCCATCATGAGACACACAGATGGCCCTCTCAACAGGCTGAATAAGGAGAAGATCCTGACCAGCTGTCTATCAGGTGTCGGGATCTACCATATCACAGATCTCAACAACAGATGCCGTTATGACTGCCATAGTCTATATTGGTGGGAACGACTTGAGATGTACCTCTCTGGAGTATATGAAGAGAGACATGACTGAGCTCTCGGACTATGTGTCTCAGGCAGGTATGTCCTTAGCCTTAAGCAGCATTTCACCTTCACCTAGAATGATGCCTCAATAGAAACAGAAAATGATTGACTTCAGTAATTGGCTTAGCTTTGGTGTCATTCTAAGGGGATCCAGTATCTGTTAGCCTGGGATGACATGATCGACAGACCTCGATGCTTCGCCAGAGATGGTCTTCATCTGTCACCCCTGGGATTTCGGCTACTGGCTAAGGCTCTTGCCACCCCCATAGTGCCTTTTTAGGCAGTGTCACAAGGACAAAATTCCCTACATAAAAATACCAACCAAAAACAACCTCAGGGTCATTTTGCTAAACGCTTGGAGTCTTAACATGAAACTGTACTCACTAGAAGCAGTCCTCACCCTGGAGATGCAGACATTTGTGCAGTAAAGGAGACATGGTTCAAGGCTGTGGAGAGCACCCCAGCCATACTGGGTTATACCTCCTTCCACACATTCAGACCACAGACTGAAGGCAAGAAAACTAAAGGAAGTGGTGTATCAATATTCATCAAGGATAAATACACCTCCAGATTGGTTAAACAATATGATACCCTAGAGACACTTCAGGTGCAATTAACTGCTGCTAGGATACCTATTTAAGTCATTGCCATCTACAGAACCCCCTCCATGAACCAAGACACCCACTCTGCCTATTTGGATCAACTTGAGTCTATCAATATACAGCCTAACACCGTAGTTTTGGGCGACTTTATTTATCCTAGCATTGACTGGGTGAATTACTTGTGCTCAAACTCACCTGCCCAAAGGTTCCTCGACTTTGTAAACTCCAGTGCCTTGGACCAGATGGTTGACACCCCCACCAGGGATGCCAACATCCTAGACCTGGTGCTTACAAATATGGGAGATGACTGTAGCTCCCCCACTGTGAGTTCATCCCTGGTGAGATCTGACCACAAATCAGTCTCATTTGAGGTAACTATCACACCTGAGCCTCCCCTAGCAACAACTAGACTCAAAAACTTCTCCATAGCAGATTCTAACCTCTTACGGGATGGTATAAATAGCTTCATTGCACCTCTCCCCTCAGACAGAACCAGTAACTTTGTTGAGCTCTATGCCAATGCCCTATACCAGCACTTGTATAACTGCATTGACTCGGCAGTACCTATTAGGAACAAAACAAGCACTTCAAGGAAAAACAAACCTGCCTGGTGCACACCCACCATTAACTGTCTTTAAAATAAAAGGCAGAAACTGCTGTCTAAGAGTAAGAAGGAGCAGGCTCTAAACTGGACACACTCTCTCCTCAGCTTAAATAAGCAAATAAGACATCTTGTGATGTCCTTCAAGGCAAACTATGAATCTAAGTTAGCTTTCTCAAGCAAGGACACCAATAAGGCCTTCTTTAGTCACATCTGTAACCTAAAAGGTTAAGCTCAGATTTGTGCCAAACTGATAATAAATGGTAATACATCCACTGAGCCGGTGGACAAAGCTAACCTGCTAGCCAACAGGTTTGGTGAAAACTTCACTTTCCCATCCCCACCACAAGTAGTTCATTCCATCCCTACCACCTGTCCCCTACCTTGCATCCTAAAGAGCAGGTCGGAAATGCCCTCTCTAAGGCCAAAAACACAGCATCGATGGGACCTGATAAAATCCTAAGCTGTGCCCTACATGGGATCAAACAAGAATTACCATCATCACTGACTACTCTTTTCAATCACAGTCTAAGTAGTGGCTTCATCCCAGTTGAATGGAAAACAGCCACCGTTATCCCCCTGCATGAAGGTGGTGCTTCTACTGACCCCAGGAAATGCAGATCTATTAGTCTAACTAGCCTTATCTGCAAGGCCATATGGAGAATCTTCTGGGACCTTATAAACTAAGATATAGGTAATATCCAAACACTATATCCTACCCAGATTGGATTGGTCAAGGGAAAATCATCCTTGTTAAACCTGGTGGACTTCTTTGAGACAGTCGCAAGGGCCCTGAACAAGGGGAAATCTGTGCATACAGCCTATCTAGACCTGGCCAAGGCATTTGACACTATCCCTCACTAAGACATCATTGACAAACTCTCCCAGCTGGACATCAACCCTTATATTGTAAGGAGGCTTGCAAACTGCCTCTCTGATAGAACCCATACAGTCAAAGTAGGGGAATCCTCCTCCAACAGCAGACTTGTTACCAGTGGTGTTCCACAGGGATTGGTCCTGGGACCTCTACTGCTTGGAATCTATTTCTCTGAAGTAAAAGCTAAAATCAAGGGTCTGTGGCTGACTAAGTTTGCTGACAACTGCAAACTTGGTGGGGTTATAGAATCTCCAAACAATGTCAACATCCTTCAAGAAGGTGTTATGCAAACAAATGAATGGTACTGAAGTTATGGCCTCAAACTCAATGCAAAAAAAATGTATTATCATCCCTTTCAGCAAGAGCGATGTTTCTGCAATTTACCACATCAATGGCAATATCCTAAGTATGCACTCAGTGGTGAGAGATCTGGGTACTCAGGTTGACAGCAACCTTGCCTTTGATCACCATGTTTCCAGACTGGAAAGAAGGAATTCTATATGGCTCACATCATAAGTAAGGGCACTGCCTTGAGCAAAAGTGAAAATATCACCTCCCTTTACTCTTCACTCATTAGGCCAATAATTGAGTATGACACCCCCATTGACATGCACATTTTAATGCACCTGCAGCAATTGGAGAGACCACAAAAGTTCCTCAGAAAAAAATTCAAGGTCTTCAGCAGTTATCCTATGTGGATCTGCTGAAATCACTGTCACTGTATTCTTTTTCATACAGACTACTCAGAGACAATCTCTGCCTTGCAAATAAGGTAATCTCTAACTCCACTTTTGTATCCAAGTGTATCTAACTGTCTACCACTTTTACTGTTTACTTATCTTCCATATTAAGCTGAACTTGGACTTTGAATTTGAAAATGTAGTGACATAATTCAAAGGAGGAAAAACTTTTCAGCCTTCCTATTTTGTGATGAAGAAACAGTGCGCAGATGTTTCACAGTATACAAGTTTAAGCATATTATGCAGATGAAAAATATATATTTAAAATGATCTAGAAAAAGGGTATTCAGCTCTGTTCAGCACTAGTATGGGACACATTAAGAAAGTGAAAAATGATTAAAACATATATAAAGTTATAAGGTACTGTATAATTATTTTACAGCCAGAATAACCACAGGACACTAAAATGCACATAGCTAATACACTGCAAATGAGATATCTCTAAAAAGCCATGTTTTTGTTACACTTATATGATTCGATCAAAATGTGTTCAATATAAAATGCACTCCTTTGAAAAAGCATATGCCTGATGTTTAAAGACATACTTAAATGAGATTTTCTCATTAACCATCTCATCTTTTATTCTGATGATGAAATATGAGAAGAGAGTTATCTTTTTTTCAGGTTAGGAGACTTATAGTCCTTTGTTATGGTATGAAGAGGTAAAATGATCAGTCAACATTGCCAAATGTCTAAGGAAGGCAAGACAGACAGACATGCATGTGATACTAGAATATGTAATTAGGCTGTTGAAAGTTAAAGTACTAATCCATGAGCAATACTGCTCAGAAAGGTACCAAGCCACAATAATAACAATGATCCTCAGTAGCACTGTTGAGGGTGTTGTGCGTCAGTACAGTGTAATGAAAGGTGCACTTTCCTTAGGGGATTATGAGTGGGTCATTGATCTTAACTGACTTATTATGTGTTTGCTCTCAAGGTGAATTTTGGCATCCATGTCGACACGTAATAATAGATTAGGACTGGTGAAATAGTTATTGTCAGAGGAAAAAACTTCAAAGACCAATACACGTAAGGTTCAGTTAAGGCACATTTAATAACTTGCAGCAAGGAGACAAAAACATGCAAATACAAGATTTTGCCTAACTACTAACAGGAAGTATGCTATTCTTATACTGTTTTACAAGACATGGCCTTCTATGGCTGACGTAATCAAACACAACTTTCAGTATTGTTCTACAGCAGATGTTACTCAGATTTTCTGCTGACATGACTAGATTTGTGAGAAACTTTTTGAGAAAACAACCTGGCCTTGGTGGGCACTAACCCATTACAGGCCCCTATTGTACAATTCTAATACATGTGTTACATTTCAAGGTACTTTTCTAACTCAGGCATAAGCAAATGCTGATTATAGTTCATATTTTCAAGCAGTCTTTGTTCTAATTATCTATAGCTTCTACAGCTGTGTATTTTCTCACAGCACAAGCGGAACTTCTTGTCTAAGCCTCATAACATTTATACAAGTGGTATTGTTCTATTCATTATTTTCCTGACACAAGCAGAAATCATCTGCTTCTCGGTAAATTTCCAAGGCATAAGCAAAGATTTTAGCTGACAATACAAGGTCAGAAAGCATCTGCAGTTTGCACAGATTTATGCAGTATGAAATAGAATAAATGTGTTAACCCTTTTCAAGCTCTAAATGCACTAAGCATATTACTAATACACACATTAATACATATTTTTCTGACAGTTATAATTCTTAGTAGTTCATGGAGCTTTATCTGCTCCATGTACTATTAGTTAGAGGAAAAAAACACTGTGTGTTACCGGCTTTCAAAGCCATAAAACACTTAGCACTATCACAAACACAATGTAACACAGTACCTTTCATTTGCACTCACCTTCCATACCTCTCAAGTGTCCGGATTTTCACAGAGTATCCAGATTTTTGCCTCATATGTTTTGTCTGTTCCTCATAAAGTCTGTGTTTTTGGGAGAAATTACTAAGGACTGTATTCATCAATTAATGACATACATTTCAATTTCAGATTTTGTATCATTCAGAAAATGCAGGGAAACATACATCCTGTTATTCTGACAACTCTCTAAGATTATAACATGAAGTCAGGGACATGTAATTGGTATGAACAGCAACCAGAAACAAATATTTTATTCTGCAGCTGTCATTTACTGGTCAGTACTGGCAGATTTTACTGTGTAGTCTGAAATCCAACTTTAACGACTTAACCACAGGGTGGTCAGCATTTGTTAAGATTGAGTCTTGCTGCATTCTAGTGCTTAACTGATTTGCATTTTTCCAAATATTGCAGTGTAATAGCCACACTCTGTGCACTACTAGGTAAGACTGCAATCCAAATTGTAGCTTGCTACAGATCCCCCACCATGCCACAAGATTCTCACTACATCTTTCTAAACATAGTGGAAAATATGAAGATACAACCCAACACCTAATACTGAGTGATTTCAACTAACCTGCCATTAACTGGTAAAACTACTCATGTACCAACACCTTAGCCCAACGGTTCTTAGAATTGATAAATTCCAATGCCCTGGATCAACTAATCCATAGTCCCACCAGGGGCACCAGTACCCTAGACCTGGTCATTACCAACATGGGAAATCGATTCTCCACACCTATGGTCAACCCCTCGTTGGTCAGGTCTGACCATAAGCTAATCACCCTTGACATCAACATCCCTCCCCCACCCCCCAGTAAGGAAATCTCCTTAAAAAAACTTTTCTAAAGCCAACTTCATGGTACTCAAGTGAGAAGTGACAAACTTCATGACACCCATGCAGACGGAAACTGAAAGTTCAACTGCTAAATCCTACACTAAGGCACTGCACATCCACTAATGCATAAATTGTGCCATCCCAAATAGAACCAAGATGCTCTCCTCCAAAAATAGGAAGCCAATCTGGTGATCCCCTGCCATAAACAAACTTTACAACAAAAGGAAGAAACTGCTGCAGAAAAGAGGAAAATACCAGGGTGCAAAAAACTCCCTTACCAGCCTCAGTAAGAAGCTGAGATCCCTCATAAAATCCTCCAAAGCTAGTTATGAAAATAAAATTGCCAAAGATTCCAAAGACAACCACAAGGCATTCTATAGCTATGTGAAGAATCTAAATGGCAATGCTCATATCTTCTCTGAGCTACAGAAGAATGGCATTAAATATACTGATCCCAAGGATATTGCCAATATCCTGGCAGATCGATTCAGTGCCAACTTCACCCCCCTCTCACCCCCTAAATGGCCCATCTCAATACAAAATTATTGCCAAATTCCAGTAATAACAGCCACACAGGTAAAAAATGCACTCTTCAAAGCTAAGAATACAGCATCCATGGGACCAGATGACATCCTGGGCTGTCTACTACATGAACTACAAAATTAACTGGCACCTCACCTATGTGTCATGTTTAATCATAGCCTCACCTCAGGATTCATGCCCACTGAGTGGTGCACAGCTACAGTTATCCCATTCCACAAGGCGGGATCCACCTTGGATCCTGGGAACTACCACCCCATCAGTCTGACGAGCCTGATCTGCAAGGCCATGGAACGTATTATCATGGAACTTATAAACAAAGACATTACTAACCTTCAAACACTGGACCCTACCCAGTTTGGGTTCGTGAAGGGCCGATCTTGTCTCCTGCACCTGAGTGACTTCTTCGAATCAGTCTACAGCTCTGTGGACAAGGGTAAGGCAGTCCACACAGCCTATCTGGACCTCAGCAAGGCCTTTGACACCATCCCTTACTTTGGAATCATAGATAAATTTACTAAACTGGGCATTAATCCCTATGTCACTCAATGGGTTGCCAACTGGCTTACTGACAGAACCCACAAGGTAAACGTAGCCGACTCCAAATCCAGCTCCAGACACGTGACAAGTGGAGTACCACAGGGTTCAGTCCTGGGACTGCTCTTGTTTGGCATCTACTTCTCTGAAGTACAGGCCAACACTAAGGGACTCTGGCTAACAAAGTTTGCAGATGACTGCAAACTGGGAGCCATTATTGAATCCCCAAATGATGTGGATATTCTACAAAAGGGCCTTACAGAAACAGATTTTGGTGCCAGAGCCATGGGGTCAAGCTCAATGCCAATAAATGTATAGTTATCCCCATTGGGAAAAAAACATGTACCCATGAATTACCACATAGGTGGCAGTACACTAAACACCGAAAGTGTGATAAGAGACTTAGGGACACAGGTGGACAGTGGTCTCACATTCGATAACCACATCTCCACAACAGTCAGGAAATCCTTCTATGTGGCACACCTCATCACTAAGGGCTTTTCATCCAGAAAAAAAGGAGGTCATTGTCCCACTGCACTCATCCCTCATTAGACCCATTATAGAATACAATGCCCTGTTTGGTATGTACCTCTCAATACATCTGCAACAACTGGAAAGGCCGCTGAAATACCTCACTAAAAGAATTACAGGCCTAAAGCAGATGCTCTATGCTGACCATCTTAAAAAACTCCAGCTATACTCTGTCGCATATGGTCTACTCAGAGGCGATCTCTGCTTAACATAGAAGGCCATGTCAAACCCAGAGCTGTTGGACATGCTACACTTAAAGAAACCCCAATCCCTCAGAACCACATGCTCTAGGGATCTAAACCTTGTCATCACAATGAACAAAACATGCTGGAGGGATAGGTTCCTGACCCAGAGACTCCACAGACTCTGGAATAGACTGCCCATACATGTCAAGCAGAGCGCCTCTTTGGCCCTTCAAAAAGAACTTTGACAATTGGATGGGAGATAGGAAATTCACCCCGGGGATCACGTAAGTCACCCTGCTAGACAGGGGTCCAGGAAAGTAAATATTGTGTGAAGAAACATCCAGGGAATTGTTATGGCTAGCCTTGTATAACCCCTAGGGCTGATAGCCTAGTACCAGCCTATGAACCTATGAACCTATGTACATACTTGTTTAAAATTCTTTTCAGAGCTACATGGTGCATGCATCTGCTACTGTGATGTTTATCTTAACTGTTGATTTAGTGTGAGCACTGAAGTGTATTCTGCAAGGAATGAAAAAAATGGATTATGCCATTACAAGTCTATTTACCACATCTGATAGACTGGGACATTGTGAAAGGCAATGAGTAAATGTTATTAACATTGTAAAACCTTAGCCCTTTCTGCTAAAATAGTTATTTTAAAAGGTATCACAATATATTACCTAATGGGTAAAATGGTAATTAGATAAAAAGGGTTGAGCACTTTGCTGAATGGATAACGTGGATTACTTGCTGATTTATTGTATGTAAGCCATGAAAGATCAGGGTAGTTATGACTCAATATATGTTATACTCAATGCAACCTGCAAAGCACAGATTATTAATGAGGAGCTAATGCACCTTTTGATATAAAGGAGATGGGCTGCATCATTTGTCACATTCTAGAACTTCTCCAGGCTTCTCACGGCACCATTAAAAATAACACAAGACTAGAGGATTCATCAGGGTTAAACAAAGAGGATATTTCAGGATTTCAGAATAACAAAGTGTAGACAGATGCAAAATGAAATGATGAGAGTGAGATTTGTTTGTGCTAAAAGAAAATAAAAGTTTAATTGTAGCATTTTTATTGTGACTGCTCAGGGTAGTAAAATGGCTTTACGGAAACCAGTAAAATCACTTCTTAGACAAGTACAATTCAAAACAAAGTGAAAACTAGAATTATTTTCATGTACATTTAAGAAAGTCCAATGACTACAGAAACATATTGTTTCATTACTTACAATATTTATTTTACTGAAATCATAAATCAAGTTCATCTTAACCTCATAGTGTCACTCATCTGAAAAGAAAACAAAAAATCTAAAGACCAGTAAATTAGCAACTTCAGAAAGATAAGCAGTTTTTCAAAATGCTATTTCTTGCAATGTGAACATTTTTTTCATTGTTGTGGATCAGTGATGCAGGTAATAATTGTGGTTCAGTACATAACTGAGCAAGTATTTGGTGAAGTTATCACATAAAAATAATGTGTTCATGTCTTAAACTACTTGACGAAGATATATGCATATGTATTCATTTCTTAACCTGTTTGATCTGCAGCAAGTAAAAAGATGCCATGGCTTTACTGATGCTATCATAGTAATCTGAAAAGTTAAGAGTCAAACAATTTTTTTAGGTAAAGTAAATCTAATGCAATATTCAGGAATAAACCTCTCTTTGTGTAACAAAATAAGGAAAATAATGAAAAGTTGTAAGGAAATCACACCCCCTCCCCCCACATCAAGGTCATACTGAGACTTGCAGTATTAGAAAATGTAAACTAGAGTATGAAGTTAAGGTCGCTCGAGATACCAAAAGAAACTACAAATCTTTCTTCACTTACGTCAGGAGATTAAGGAATAATGTCCAATTATGCATTGAGCTCATGCATAATATTGCAAGGATACAGCCGATATATTAACAGAGAAATTTAATGCTAACTCTGCCTCATCTACCCACATTGCTGCCTCTAGTATCCCTGAAAATTTAGTTTTTCCTGAAATTGCCTTGAAACAAGTCTTAAAATCCATGTCAACGGCTAAAAATAATAAATTGATGGCACTAGATAAAATAACAGCCTGCATTCTCACTAGTGCCAAGTATGATGCACTTTCTGACTCTACTTAAAATTGTTTACCCTTAGCCTGTACACAGACTTGTGCTCAGAACTGTATCTGGTTCATCTAGTGCCCATTGCTGTACCCTGATCTTGTGGCTCTAAGCTATAAGCTAAGGAGCCAAAAAAGTCTGTTTCCTCTTCTGACTGGCACTTCTATTATAAGGAGTAAGCTAGGTCCTGTTTCTGCACAATTTAACGCTAAACTGAGAAAAATTGTCCTGCTTTTCAGAACTATTCTCTCAACTTTTAAAGCTGTAGCAAGCTGCTTGATAAATATGTACCAAGTGGTACACTACAACTTATACCATTCAGGAAGCAGTGATTATCATAAAAACAATACCAGTATTTATTTCTACACCTGTATTCAGAAATGATGGTATAGAAATGAATTCCAGTACTATACTGCTGACTGATAGGCATATATTGATCAGCCCCGCCAACACCTTGCACCTAGGGTGGCTGCCCCACCTTGCCCCATCCTGGCTATGCCTCTGTTTATGCTTGATTCCTGGAAAGCAGCCACTTTGACTACCCTGCACTAGGTTGGCTCCTCTAGAGACCTAGGTATTGTAGGACAATCAGTCTCAACAGCCTTATAAGCAAAGGCTCATTGAATCTATCATAGCAGAACTCATTTATGTAGACAGAAGTAACTTATCCGATTCTGATACCACTCAGTTTTAGTTTTGTGAAGGGTAGATCCTATATCCTGATTCTAGTAAACTTAATTAAAAGGTTACAGGAGCTGAAGACAGTGGTCACTGTGTGCACACTGCTTACATTGACCTGGCTAAGGCACCCCCTCCTCATGCTGGTATTAATGTAAAATTAGATAAACTTAGAGTGAACTCCTACAGTAATTCACTTGCTTTCAAACTGTCTATACCAAAGATCCCAAATTGTGAAAGCAGCTGGTACTCTTGACATAAAATTGTAAATGATTATGTTTCATATTTATCAATGCTGGGCCCCTCTCCTGTCTGGCATGGTGGCATTCATTTTGCAGACATCCAAGCCAATACCCAAGAAGGGTGATTGATCAGATTTGCTGATGACTGCAAGCTGGTCACTGTTATCAACTCAGCCACTGATAGTAAACTACTCTAAAAAGGGCTGGAATATGCACATACATGGTGCACTGAAAACAGTCTCAAGCTAAATGTATAAAGTACAGTAATGTTCAGTATAAAAAGCTGCTCCCACCTTTTGTTATAAATGGTACTCCTCTTCAGACAGATACAGTCATAATAGACATGATACCTACATGGACAACTGTCTCTCATTTGATCATCATATGTCTGCACAGTCAAGAAATATTCTATCACTGCACTTTCCCTTATGACACCCATAATCATGTTGATATGTACAACTCCATGCATATTGCTAAACTGGAAGAGCCACAATCATTTTTTATTAAGGCTTCAAATCCTTCAACTATCTTTAGAGATTAACACAACTCACTTTATACTCAGTAGCCTACTGGCTGAACTGAAGCTTCATAGTTAGAGTTTCATAGTTAATACCATACTACAGACGGTCCATTAGAAATTACTATTGCAGTGCCTGAACCCCAGATTTATATTTATCTCCCACATTCACATCCAAGCAAGCTTTAAAAGCTTCTTGAGCATGATTCTTTAATTATTACTGTGATTTTATTCCATAACCTAGGTATTGTTTCAGTTATGAATCTATCACTTGCTATGGCTCTGTTGTAATTCATTACATAGGAGGGTCTCCAGTTCCTGATCTCTGGATACATTTTATTCAAGCTGAGTCCATATTCTTTCCTCAAGTCTTTATCAGTTATATGACTTTAAAAGCCAAACACAAGTTTTCTGCTAATATGTCTGTACAGTATACTATAAAGTCTTAGGTATTTAAGTCTCTCTGAATATGTCAGATTCTTTAGATTCCTTAAACTTTTGGTAAATCATCTTTTATAGATTTCTACATTTGCAATATCAGACTTTGTCACTGGGGGAAAAAATCAGATTATACTCTATTTAATGGCCTAGAAATATATAGAGATAATATGTTAAGTGTAATGGTATCCATGGCTTCTTCTATGTTCAAGTTTTAGTCTTATCTATCTTAAAGCCCTTGATATTAGGTCTTCTGCATAATACTTAAATGTTACAACCACTTTCCTCTGTTACCTAGATCTTTCACATAATCAGCTATATTAAGTCTATTTCCCATCATTTTCATCAGATTGTTATTTTCACTAGGCATAACTACTTCACTTTTCTTAAAATTGAATTGTAATCCAGGCCAATTAGCTCATTCATTTAATCTTGCAAGATACACATTAAGTCACACCCATCAACCTAAGATCATCAATCTGCCCCCATCTTACAGTCATCAGCATATCTGTATAACCAAAATTGAGTCTATATTATGAAAGTGAAAAACCCTATGCGTGAATACCAAAATATCGACCCCTATACCGCAAAACACAAAAATCCTGCACGCACTAAATAGCGAGAAAAAAAAAATTGAACTGTCATAGTCGGCCAACCCCACCACTACCTATATACTACCTACCCAAATAAAATAAATAAACCACAAACATACACTAACCAAACCCTACTTCTAACCTAAAGTAAAGCACAAAACCCTACTTCTAACCTGACATTAAACTCCACATACACAACTAACTATGCACTTTCCTTAACCCCTCCCTAACCCAAAGGTCTGTAACTACCGCACACGTCCCCTACAGACATGCACCCAAACAAAACAAATAATCCACATACATACATTTAACAAAACCCTACCTCCAACACTACTAAACACCACATACAAAACTATATATGCACTATCCTTAACCCCTCCCTAACCCTAAGGTCCATAACTACGGCACATTTCCCCTACAAAAATATACACAAACAAAATAAATAACCTACATACATACACTTAACAAAACCCTTCCTCTAACCCTACACTAAATCTAACATACATTACTTATCTAAGCACTTACCTTAACCCGCACCCTATCCTAAACTCCGTAACTATGCAACACTTACCTTATGCAGCTAATCCAGAGATTTGCCAACCATGGAAATTTGGTATTTCCATTTTCACGGTTTTTGACTTTCTCTCTAAGTCCACTTTGCGCTACATTGCTCGACGTTTACGTATTTGTGTAAACGTCTTTTCACTGTAGTGTTGTCGCCTCACAGTAAGACGCTGTCTGGTTCGATTCTCAGCTAGAGTGTCTTCTGCGTGGAGACATGCGTGAATGGGCGTACCTTTGTTGAAGGTTGTGCGTCAGACCTGGCAAGCCGGTACGTAAAAATCAACTGCCAATCATTAGTGGACCGGAGTTTCGCTGTGGCGACCCCTAACTGGGAAAAGCCAAAAGACACAAACAAACAAACAAATATAGACCCACCAAAATTTAGTAAATATTGGGATTTCATAGACAACTATGTTAAATAGCAAATGCCCTAATACTAATCTTTTGTTCTGTCCACCAGATGGACTTAGTACTTTGTAGAATAACACATTGTTAATAATCCCGTTACTAGCTTTTATCAACTTATATAAAATAACAGTTTACACCCAGCCTCTGAAGACAGACAGTAATTTGATCATGTTGTAAAGAATAAAAGGCTCTGTTTTCATCGGGATATATAACTGCATAATGTTCATCATGATCCTATAAGAATGACATTTTATTATAAAATTTAACTTGATATTCCAGTACTACACGTAAAGTCGATTTGGCATTTATAAATCCATAATGATTACAATCTAAATTTGGCCCATCAATATTTTCATTTTAGTAAATGCTGTAATATAGATCATTTAAAGTACTTCTAAATAATTAATGTCTTTTGGATGATAATATAGCAATAACCCACGCCTGGGTGTGGGTAATGCGGGATTTACCCATGGTTGGCATCGCCAACGGGACCAAACAAAGACAACCATGGGTAAATCCCGCATTACCCACACCCAGAAGTGGGTTATTGCTATTATACTATGACATTATTTACGAAAAGAAATAATTACTTTTCTTAAATAATGGCATTGTATAATGCTTCTTTGCTGCCCTTCCGCAGCTGTCTGGTATCCGCGGCAGTTCTGATGTACTGCGCATGCCTATGCAGTACATCAGAGCTGTGGCCAAAAGCAACGGAGAAAGCAAGATCTCCGTTGCTTTTTACTGTTTCGCTATGTTACATGGGTTTAACATAGCGAGACAGCTTTAAAATAAGCAACGGAGATCTCCGTTGCTTATTTTAAAGCTGTCTCACTATGTTAAACCCATTTAACATAGCTAGACAGGTTTAAAAAAAAAAGCAACAGAGAAAGCAAGATCTCCGTTGATTTTACACACTGTGTTGCTATGTTAAAGGAGTTTAACATAGCGAGACAGCTTTAAAAAAAGCAACTGAGATCTCTGTTGCTTTTTTTAAACCTGTGTCGCTATGTTAAACTCTTTTAACATAGCAAAACAGTGTTTTAAAAGAGACTTATACTAATGGAAAAAGTCCGGGCGACCGGACCTTTTTCCATTAGTATAAGTCGATTTACAACGTGCATGCTGGCCAATCAGCGTGCACGTTTTGGAATATTAATGGGGGGTCATGGTATAATTGACTGCATCTATTCTCTCCTCAGTTTATTCCAGTCCTCAGGTACAAGTCTGTCTTAAAGCAGTATTAAATATATTCACTGCTATAGTTACTCTATTCTCAGATATTAAATTTATAAAGTGTCCTTCCATATCGTCAAGCCTCACTGAACTGGTTAATAAGAGTGGCATCTCTTTTTCCAGTTACTGTAAGACTCACATGTAGTTTGTTAATATACACTGAATACTTCCTTGGATGTTTATTTAATATAGAATCCCTTGTAAATAATTCATTGAGCAGGATTCACTAACAGCTATAATAGTGCCCTATTTGTAATTCACTAAGTAGCTCTAAATAATGTCAAACAATGGGAAATAGCAGAATGTGCTAATTAAAGCATAAAGGAAGAAGTAAACCCCAGTTAACCAATATGGCAGATATTCAGGAAGTTACAAAGCAATCATGTACACTTGGTGTAGGCTTTCTCTTGTATACCAAAACCTTTTGTAATACAGACACAATTACACTTAGGAAAAAACACATGTTGGGGGTTGCAGCTGCTGCTATTATTATACTGTATGTGCACCAGGCTTTAAATCAGGGTGCTGCTGCTGCTGGCACAGGATCTCTGGCAAGAAGAAGAAAGGTGTTTAGACCCCATTTAACTTATCATGCATTGCATGAAACAAAAATTGTTGACAGATACAGGGTGGGTAGAGAAACACTGGAGGAAATCTGCAACCACTGCCTCCCCTACCTTAGGGCATAGGGAAATCTTGCAGAACCTATCCCAGTGGAAACTGTTTAGCATTACACATACTAACTACTGGTACTTCCCAGAGACCCAGACCAGGAGATACAGTATATTAGGGGTATTACAGGCATCTGTCTCTAGAATATTATATTAGTGTTTTAAATAAAATACTACTACATACAAGGAAACATATCTGTTTCCCATGAACACTACAAGACAGAGCAAGAACAATGCAGGACTTGTATGCAAGAGCATACTTCCCTGAGGTTTTGGGGTCAATAGATCATAACAGCCCAACCTGTGGAACAGGGATGGAGGTATATCAACAGCAAAGTTTCCATTCTATAAACAGTCAGGTTGCCTGTAATACCTAATGGATCATCTACAATGGCTGTACAGGTATCCCAGGCAGTTTCCATGACTTACAAATACAGCAGACTTAGGTTCATGGGTGTTTACTAGTCTAACAAGCACATGGGTCTTTTTAAGCCTAGCCATGCATCCCAAATCTCTGACAAGTTCTGATACCCTTGATAAGTGTAATCAGGGGACTGGGAGATTAACCATTTACAGGTTGCCTGTGTCCATTAGAGACATAGGTGCCAAACCAAGGATGAATTTCTGGTTCCCCATCCAGCTGTCCAAATTGAACTTAAATTGGATTAGGGAGGAATTTTGCTTGACATGGATGGGGAGCTTGTACTATAGATGGGGTAGTCTCTGGGATACATATTCTTCAGCACATCCTATTTATGTCACAGGCAAGGTTTAAGTCTTTAAAATGGGTAATTCTGGTGTTGTTTGTTTTGTGGATATGCAGGAGGTCTATCAAACTGGGGTGTGATAATCCCCTTTATGCCAGGCATAGAGCTCCCCTCAAAAGCCTGTAGGAGACAGAATACAGGGATATGGTCTTCAGGTGGTCTGCATAGGTAATTTTACTTACTCCCTGTATTCTTTTAGTAAGGAACCTCTGTGGATATTCCAATTTTTGGATATGCCTGGTTAGGTACATACCAAAGGGGGCATTGTACTTAATGATAGGGCTGATGAATGCCAAATGCAGTGAAACAATGACTTCCTTGGACTTAGATGTCATACCTTTGTTTATAAGTTGCTCAACATAGAATGATTTCCTCACTACCATAGACACATGGTGGTCAAAGGCTAGATTACTACCTATGTGTGTCCTTAAGTCCCTAAATACTGGGTCAACTATAAGGGGTGTGTTGTCAATATAATAGTTACCAGGGATAGATGACTTCCCAAAGGATACTACTATCATACATTTGGCATTTAATTTTAGTCGATGGCTCTGACACCAGTTGCTTGCCTGCATCAGCCCATCTTGGAGAACATTTGTTTCAGTATGGGATTCAAGGACAGCTCCTAATTTGCAATCATATGCAAATTTAGTCAGTCAGAGACCACTGACATTGCCCTTGACATCTGAGAAGTAAATGCCAAAAAGGAGTGGTCCAAAAACTGATATCTGAGGGACTCCACCTGTGATTGGCCTCTGTAGAGGTGGACTTCCCAATTCTAACTTCCTGGGTCCTGTCTGTGAGACAGTTGGCTATCCATTGGGTGACATACGAGTTTATACTTAACATCATGAGTTTGTCTACAATGTCTGAGTGGGGTATTGTGTCAAATGCCTTGTCCAGGTCAAGGTAGGCAGTGTGAACAAATTTTCCCACATTAATTGCTTTGGTTACCTTCTCAAAAAAGTACACCTGGTTGAGGAGGCATGATCTGCCCTTGATGAAACCAAACTGGGTTGGTTTCAGTGTCTGGAGCTTTATTATATCTCTGTTGATCATCTCCTTGATAATTATTTCCATGACTTTACATATAAGACTAGTGAGACTTATGGGTCTGTAGTTTTCAGAGTCTTTAGATGGCCCACCTTTGTGCAGAGAGAGATGACTGTTGCCATTCTCCATTCATGAGGCATGAAGCCTGTTTGGAGGTCATAGTTAAATAGTAATTCCTGAGGCCATGACAGGTCATGTTTCATGCTATTTAGAAGGCATCCTGGGATATTTCCTGGTCCCATTGATTGAGTCTTCTTGGTCTTAATGAGAACATTAAGGACCTGTTCCCTGGTGATAGTAGGAGGAGTTATATTTAATGGTACTTCCTGAGGGAAGGTTGAGCGGGAGAGAGAGAGCAGTAAAGTTGGAGCTGAATTTATCAGTCATGAGGTTTGCTATATCTTCTGGCTCAGTATAGGTGGCTTCATTTACAATGAGCTCTGTACACAATTGTGTATTGCCTTTGAGGTTGTGGACATAGCTAAAGAATGCTTTGTGGTTGCTCTTGGCCTGGGAGGCCAAACTTACGTCAAATTTGGCTTTGGTAGACTTTATTTGTCCTCGGAGTTGTTTTAGTTGATGAGAATGCTTTTATCCTGGTGGGTACTGCACCTCCTAATTTTTACCATGATTTTCTTCCTTCTGTTATACAGGCTATTGATGTTATTATTCTACCAGGGTGGCTTGTTTTTTGAGTTAGTTCTGTGCTTCTTCCTGGTGGGTACAGCTGCCTCTGTGCAGCTATTAACATGGTTATACAGGGCATCTGTGAACAGTTCTGCATAGGCAGCAGTGTTCTCATGGTTTATGGGGGCTTGAAATTTTGCCAGGTTATCACTTAATAGCAGGAGGTTAGTCTTAGAGCGGTTCCTGAATTTCCCAGGTTTAGCTGGGTGCAATTTTTTATTTTTACTTCAAAGGAGACCATTTTGTGGTCTCACCTTACCAGGGAAGACATTACAGTAGGGGGAGTGCAGCACTCTCCCATATTAAGGACGACCAGATCCAGTATGGCTGCACCGCTGGTTGGTGTATTGACTATCTGGCTTAGGGAGTTTGTGTTTACAAAATCCAGGAATCTCTGTGCCTGTTCATTTGGTGTCATATAGGATTCACAGTTAATAATGGGGTAATTAAAGTTACCTATGAATATGGTATTGGGTTGTATGGTTAGTATTTCTAATAAGTTTAACTCATTACAGCCAAGTGAAGTCTCCAGGCGTTTCACAGTTACCTCCTACTGCGCCTCTAGGTGTCAAATATTGCCTGCTCATATTTGCATTAATAATTCCAAAACCATGCTACATACAAGGTATCAGCACATTTTACCTTGAAACATACATGATGAAAAACAGAACTGTACTGATATATGACCACTGTCAATTAGTATTTGTTAGAACTGTAAGCTGAAAACTTCATTTTTTAAAGGCTGAAGCCACACCCACTGGGAGTTAAAGGTACACACTCAAAAGAACTCTACTGGAGGGAATGAGTTAAATACATGGTATGGGTTTCTTCGGTCATAGAAGGGGACCTATAGCTGCAAGGAAGTGATATTGGATTTTACTTCACCACGAACTGGAAACAGAACAGCTCACCACTACACAATTAAAGAAGCCAGTGATTACCTTTATATTTTATTAAAATTATAGTCCAGTCCAGCAGTAGATCCACAATGTAGTCCCACAAAACAGGTAAAATAAGCACACACTGGATCCAATTAAATATGATTAGCAGCAAATACAAAGCATAAAATGCAGACTCCTCTAGCACCTCGGCTCTTCAGCCTTTACAGAGTATATCCCTACTTCACATATTCTATCTTTAAATAGCATGATTACAAGCAATTAAACAATCATAGACAAATTAATTAAAGAAAACATTTCCTATGACATTCTTGATTCATCCTATATGGAATGAAAGTGTTAAACTTCAGAACTGAAGTAGATTCTAACTTTTAAAGTTGTCTTTCAATATCAAAGTCATACATTTGTTGTAATTGCCCCAAAATTGTAGCTTGTAAGCCTTGTATATTTCCACTGTGACATTCTTTAAAATGTGATGCAACAGGACTTTCTTCTTTGCCCTTCTTAACATCCCTAACATGTTCCTTCAACCTTTGTTTGAAACTTCTTTTACTTTCCCCTACGTATAACTTACCACAGGGGCATTTCAAACCATAAACTATTCCAGTACAGTCACAGGAAAATCTCCCTTTGCATGTAAAATACTTTTCATTCATTTTATCAAAACCTTTTACTACATACTGGCAACAACAGCACTTTCCATAAGGGAAAGTACCTGTTGCACCTACCCCCAAACTCCTATTACTTACAGGCAGCTGAACTTGCCATGCACCAAAACATCTCTTAAACTTCTACCTTTCGAATAAGAAAACATGGGATACTCATTTGCTCTTATATTAAGGAATTTATTTTTTTCTAAAATACCCCAATAATATTTTACCAAATTTATTAAAACTTCTGTAAACACTGTATATTTGGTCACATAACATACTTTTTGTTTATCCTGTTGATGCATTCTGCCTTGCATGCTATACCTGCTTTTAGTATAATTTTGTTGTACTACCCTCCTTTTATTTTCTTCCAACTCTGTTTCCTTGTAACCTCTAGTTACAAACATGTGTGCTGCTTTTTTCTATTTCCTACTCACACTTTTTTTATCACTACATATTCTTTTTATTCTAAGAAATTCCCCGTAAGGGATAGATTTCATAGTGTGTGTGTGTGTGTGTGTGTGTGTGTGTGTGTGTGTGTGTGTGTGTGTGTGTGTGTGTGTGTGTGTGTGTGGAGGGGGGGGCTGACAGCTTTCCCCATGCAGTATATGGCCACTCCCTTCAAATTTTCTATGTAAACTTGTTTGTATTTTACCATCGTTAATACCTTGCAAAGTTATATCAAGAAAGTTTACTTTAACACCTGTCTGTATTCCATCAGAGTTGATATTATAGGGATTTATCTGAATTTTTTGCACAAATGTATTCGCTTCTTCCCACCTCCTTCACAAATTAATATTAAAACATTTATGAATTGATAATAACTTGACATATTTCTTAAAAAATTCATTATTATATACATATTTATTTTCAAACATGCCCATGAAAAGATTTGCATACAAAACCTGTCCCCATGGCTGTTCCATGAAGCTGCCTATAAAGTTCCCCATTGAATTCAAAGATGTTATTATTTAAATACACACACACACTATTAAATCTATCCCTTATGGGGAATTTCTTTGAATAAAAAGAATATGTAGTTCAATAATAAAATGTGTTTTAGGCAAGTCCTTATAAAAATAATATTGCTTCTAAGCCATGTACATGTTCAATATTTGTATATAAGCTGGTAACATCCATAACAATGAAAAACATGTCCTTCTTCCTCCTTACATTTCTGATTTTACTTAAAAAATCAAAGGAATCTTTTTTTTTTTTCAAAATAGGTTTATTGTTTTAACATATAAGAGAAATATCATAACAATTTTATACAAGTAATTAAAAATAGGTATTATTATAATATTCAACAAAACAACTAAAGTATTTACAAAGACATCCACTACAATCAGATCAATTAATTAAACTAAAATACCGTGCTATTGAAATTAGAATTTTTTTAACAAATTTTGTAAATTATCCCATACAATATAATATGATGTTTTTCTAGTTGTTCTCATTCTAATTGTGCTTATTTCCATATGGCACATTATATTCATAACATTTTTAAATTCATTGAACGAAGGAGGTGTATCTGAAATCCAATTTCTAGTTATTATTTTCCTGGCCACTGCTAGGATAGACCATAACAAGGGAAGCTTAATCTTTTAACACATTGAGGTACAGGTGTGTTGAATAATATAAGAGACTTAGAAATAATGAAATTATCTGTAAAAAGAGCCTGCAAAATTCATTAATTGACTTCCAGTATTCTTTCAACTTCATACAGTCATAAAACATATGAGCCCAGTCAGCATTAATTTCTACATTACATCTCTTACATAGATTATCTTTATTATTTATTTTATTCATCATCAAAGGTGTATAAAAGATCTATGTAAAATTTCCATGTATAAAGTCTCCAGACAATGGAAGATGTAGTTCTATAAGCAGATTCCAATATATATTGTTTATCTTGTTGAGTTGGTGGGTCCCCATTAATAGAGGTGAAATAATTCCAGTATGAATCTACACTGTAAAAGTTTCTTGTCTGATAATTTTATGTATATATGAAAGTTTACCTTTATCAGAAACTTTATGTTGTAAATTTAATATCAAGTAATCAATCAGTTTTGGAATAGATTCTTTAACTGTTATAGACATTAGATCTATTCTATCAATGAGATGTTGTCTAAAGATCTGAACCTCTAACCAGCAAGTTTCTCTTAGATCAAATTCTTGTTTTAAGAAATCTAGATTTTTAACTTTATTATCAGATATCAGCTGATACCAGTACTTTAGATCATTATCTATAGCTAAATGAGCTCCTTCAGAAGTAGATGACATAAGCATACCCTGAGTATACATTATAGGGAATACAATAAAATTCCATTCCCTATACTTAGGGTGCATGAATATAAAGTTACGATAACTAATAATAATATTTAATGGGTAACAAACCATATGTTTAGGTGTAATAGGTGAAGTACAAAATTCCTTTAGCAACCACAACATGGAGTTATTTACAATCATATTTTTATGTGTTAAGGAGATTTTCATGAAGTGCATACTAATTAGCTCCCAATAATCTTTCCATGTTGCAATATATGACTGATCTATTAATAAAGTAATAACTTTTATAATAGAAGAGATAATATATAAATTAAAGTCAGGAAAAGAAATACCCCTTGAGACCAGCTATTAGTATGTTTCTTTAATGCAATCCTAGGTCTATTAGGTGCCCATAAGAAATTTAACATTAGTGTATTCAGTTTCTTGATAATTATTTTTGTAGGTGAAAGTATTATTGATTGTATTAAGTATAAAATCTTGGGGAATATTATCATTTTAATAATTGTAAGTCTCTCCTCCATAGTAAAAACATATTATTCCAGGTATTAAAAAGATTTTGTATATTAAGAAAACAGGTATTATAGTTATTATATATAATAGATTTAATATCTTTAGATAGTATTATACCTAAATAAGTTATCTGACCTGAATTGGGTACATATTTAGTAAAATCACTAATGAGAATATTTTTCGTGTATATATAGGTAGTATTTTAGTTTTTTCTTCATTGAATATTAAACCAGAAATACTTTTAAAATTCATCATTTTATCAAATAAAGACTGCATAGAAGAATTAGATCCTGCTGATGTAATTAGAACATCATCTGCAAAAAGTTGAATTTTTGATGTTGTATTTTCGTCTATTTCAAAACCCTCTATGTCAGTACTGTTTCTAAACAAATTAGCCCAAGGCTCCATTACTAAAGTGAATAATAGTGGAGCAAGTGGACATCCTTGCTTTGTACCTTTAAGAATGGGTATTTTTTGTGAAACATATGTTCCTACCTTAATATAAGCCATCGTTCCTTTGTATAAATGCTCAATTAAATTTACAAATGCATCAGAGAAGTTTGTGCATTTCAGTAAGGTAAACAGATAGTCCCAACTTACTGAATCAAATGCTGAACCTATATCAAGACTAATAAGTGTTAAATCTTTCTTTTTCCTATTTGCAAAATCAATTAATGTTAAAGTTCTTCTTATATTATCAAAAGTATTTCTATTTACAATGAAGCCCGTCTGATCTATATCTATAATGCCGGGGATGATTGTCTTCAATCTATCAGCAAAAATACTCATAAACATTTTATAATCAACATTAAGTAATGAGATGGGTCGATATGAAGAACATCTAGTTGGATCTTTATTAGGTTTTAAAATTGGTGAAATAAATGTATATTGCAATCAAAGGAATCTTTTATATAAGAATGTAACTTCTCTGCTTCTTCTTTCAAGTAGGAATTTAAAAAAAGAGCTAAGTTATGTGTAAAATAACTGCATGCAGAGACTATGGGACTCCTGGTGGATCCACTAAACGTTTGTGTATTTTAGGGACACAAAAGAAGTATGCCATAGTATTATCTTTAACTGCAATTTTTTTTATATACATCCTCTTGTGAGAAATATTTTAGTCTTAACCCATTTATTAGCAGTTCTTTGTATTTAATTACTGCTTCTTGATAACATCCCAGCTCCACCAAAGCATAAACTTTAACATGCTTTAAATGAGCATAACACATATTTAGATACTTTATAATGAAGCACCACTAATTTACCCCTTTATCTGATGGTTTAAACACCAATTCCCTATTTTCACTTAACTTTAATAGACTCTTCTATTCTTCTCTACTTAAATTATATTTAACTTCTTGTTTTTATTCACTTTTTCAAGCTCTTTATCTATTGAAAATTGTAAAGCAGAAGAAAATTGCTGTATATTTTCATCCCTACACACAGGAATAAAATCACTTTTCTATGTCACATTTTCCATGTTTAACTTACAATAAGCATCAGTTTCTAAATCAGAAACACATGAATGAAAACTCATTTCACTTGGATCATCTTCACTGTTTTGTGGGACTACATTGCGGATCTACTACTGGACTGGACTATAATTTTAATAAAATATAAAGGTAATCACTGGCTTCTTTCCTTGTGTGGTGGTGATATTGGATTTTGCCTATGGTGATTTGAACATGGAGCAGCTCAAGTGCATTGTCCTTTTGACAAGCCTTGAGGTATATTTATTTTTGATGTAAACACAGACACCCCCACCTTTAGTCCCTGTCTGTATAGTAGCTGGTCTAAATGTGTGGAAGGCATTGTAACCTTGCACCGGTGGTGTGCTCTCCATGGCTTTAAACCATGTCTCAGTGACCGAACAGACAACAGCATTCTCTAGGGTGATGAGAGCTTCTAGGGGGAGTTTTTTGTTTGGATTCCTAACATTGAGCAATAACACTTTTAGATTTTCTTGGTTTTGATTTGTTATGACGGAAGTACTTTCAGTTTGGCATTGCCTAAAAAAAGGCAGTATGGGAAAAGACAGTGTTTTAGCTAATATTCAAATGCCTAGACAGGAGAGGTGCAGGCCATCCCTGGCAAAATAGCATGGTCTATTGCTTATCTCTTTCCAAGTTGACCAGTATTGCACCCCCCCCCCTTAGAATGACACCAGAAACTAAGCCAATTATTAAAGTCAATCATCTTTTGTTCATATTGTGGCATCATCCTTGGAGAATGTAAAGTGCTGCTTAATGCTAGGCTCGTTCCAGCCTGAGGCACATATTCCAAGAGCTCCATGCTGTCTCTCTTCATATAGTCTAGGGAGCTATGTCTCAGGTCATTTAATCCCACATGGACTATGACTGAGCCATACTGGTACTTGTGGTCCAATGACAGGAAAATGTGCATAATATGTTTTATCCTAGCCCCTGAAAAGCAGCTGACCAATATGTTTGTGTATATAATAGCATAACAGCATGTAGATGAAACAAGATGTTTGTGACCATGTAATCAGTATGACGTTACAGTGATGTATGTCACAGAGCATTTAATGATGGTAGTTGTAGATATGTGCACCTGCACCATACTGTAAGTGTCACTGTGATGGGTGAATGAGAACTGCATAGAATGTTGATATTCTCTACTACAAAACACATGCCTTACTAAGGCAACAGTGTACGTAGCATTATCCCATCTCAACAGTTCTCAGGAGGCATATTAATACAGCTGTGATTGAAGGAAGATTTAATCAAATAGCAACAGCAGTCATAAATACATTACCTCAAATCACAGATTGGAACACACTATTGTTGGGCTATAATACATCCAGACCTCAACATAGCACATGTGGATGACAGCAGTATTGACATGTGCAATTATCATTGGGTCATAGGACATTACTAGGCCAACGGCCAACATCACATAAAATTTTAACCATTATTATGGCCTTTAAACAACAATTGCTATATCTACACAATGGAAGATAGTAAGGTTTAGTGTGTGTGTATGTATGTATGTATGTATGTAAGTATGCATGTATGTATGTGCCTGATTGTATTACATACTGACTCTGTCCATACCTGACCTGTACGCCACCCCATGACAGAGCTAGCAATGACACAGACAGTGGTCTGGAGATGGCATGAAGAGGGTCATGGAAGGGTTCTGCTTCATGATGTGTGTGTACATCTTTGAGATAATTACATCCTCCAGTCTTCTGCAGAAAATATTTGATGTGGACAGAAGGAAAAAAGGGATGTTGGATTGTTGGGGCTGTGTTACAGGTTCTCCAGAGTGGGAGTCAAATGAAAAGAGATTCAAAAGCTCATACAATGACCGTAATATACCACCAACCATACACATAAAGCAGATGACTGGTGTCAGATTTGAACATTAAACATTTGTAGGTATAGAAGCTGGACTCCATAGAATGTAAAACTAGCACCACCACATATGTCTGACTTGAACAGTGTCATAGTGCACTTTATAAAAGCTGATAGCATCATTGTATGCTGAGAAGAAGATGTTTGGAGGAGTATCTGAGATAGATTTGGAGTCACATCTTGGTGTAAAATTGTCTCCAAAATATTGCTTGGATGAACAGACATTCAAGTTGACTGATGTGAGATTATCACTCCTAACTACCCAGTTATAGAAGCTGGAGAACACAATACATATCATTAGTCCCACATCACATGTTTGACTTAAATAGCATCAGAGTGCACTTTATAAAGGATGACATCTTCAGTGTATGTTGAAATGAAGATGTTAGGAGGAACGTCTCACACTCTGCTCTAAAATTGTTTCCACAATGACACCTAACTGATACAAACACATACATAAGTTGACTGTAGTGAGATTAAAACCCCATACTTACCTATCTACAGAGCACAATAATTAACACCAGTACGATGGCACAAGTCTGACTTTTACACTGTTGTAGAACACTTTATAGCACATTAAATCATCAGTGTATGTTTGGAAGATGATGCTAAGAGGCATGTATGAAATGGTTGTGTAGTCATGTACAACTATAAAATTTTTTGCTTTCCATGAGACTTGATTGCTGACAGTGGGATACAGACTTATGTTCTTCTGACCATACACACACACACACACACACACACACACACACACACACACACACACACACACACACACACACACACACACACTGCTACATCTTCAGTGCTACCTGATGTTGATGGCCCAGGTAGTGCAGGAGCAGAAGAAGCATTACTGCCAGGTTGCATCTCAGATATGCTAGGTGTTGGTGTGGTGGACAGTAGAAAGGTAGTAGGCTGAGCAGCAGCGGTTGGCCTAGCTCACCATGCTGGAATTCATTTTATTTGCTGTCAGACAATTATGACATCAGAATGATGTGATTACCCATATAAAAAATAAAAAGTAGAGATAAGGGGAGAGGTAAGAGGGAAAAAAAGATAATTCAAACCATCATATGCCACACATAATAATTTAGTACAATAAAAATATATTTTTATTTTACATTTCCTTTAGTTTTTGAAAATTCAAAATATGACTGAGAATTGTACCAAATAATCCTGCAATATGCATGTATTGTATATATGCTTTTAAAGATAATACAGATAAAGTTCAAAGCATAGCATTTATACAAGTTTTAATGAAATTAATATTAAATAGTTTTTTTTATCAGTATGTTTTGTTACTTGTGGGATTTGAACCTACAACACCTGAATACACCATTATACTTAACTTCTTCAATTACATTGAGCTACAGAATAAAGAATGCAGGTTTGCTTTTACAGTTAGGATGCATGGAAGAGCATCAATTTTAATAAAATAATGTTAATTTGTGCTGCATACATACCCCTTGCTTCTCTGATTTATTCTAACCATTCAGCATGTGCCTCCCTGTTTGCTGAAATCTCCTGAGCAGCTGAAAAATAAAGGAGAGAAAAAACAAATTAAAGTGTTATGTATACCAGTCTTATAGGTTCATAGGTTCATAGAATGGTACTAGGCTATCAGCCCTAGGGCCTATACAAGTCTAGCCATAACAATTCCCTGGCTATTTCTTCCCACACTATTTACTTCCCTGGACCCCTGTCTAGCAGGGCAACTGACTTGATCCCCAGGGTGAATTTCCTTTCTCCCATCCAATCATCAAGGTTCCTTTTGAAGAGGGCCAAAGAGGCACTCTGCTTGACATGTATGGGCAATCTATTCCAGAGTCTGGGAAGTCTCAGGGTCAGGAACCTATCCCTCCAGCATGTTTTGTTTATTGTGATGACAAGGTTTAGATCCCTGGAGCATGTGGCTCTGAGGGATTTGGATTTCTTTAAGTGTAGCATGTCCAACAGCTCTGGGTTTGACATGGCCTTGTATGTAAAGCAGAGATCGCCTCTGAGCAGACGATATGCGACAGAGTATAGCTGGAGTTTTTTAAGGCGGTCAGCGTAAGGCATCTGCTTTAGGCCTGTGATTCTTTTAGTGAGGTATTTCTGTGGCCTTTCCAGTTGTTGCAGATGTATTGAGAGGTACATACCAAACGAGGCATTGTATTCTATAATGGGTCTAATGAGGGATGAGTACAGTGGGACAATGACCTCCTTTTTTCTGGATGAAAAGCCCTTAGTGATGAGGTGTGCCACATAGAAGGATTTCCTGACTGTTGTGATGATGTGGTTATCGAAGATGAGACCACTGTCCGCTTGTGTCCCTAAGTCTCTTATTACACTTTTGGTGTTTAGTGTACTGCCATCTATATGGTAATTCATGGGTACATATTTTTCTCAAAGGGGATAACTATACATTTCTTGGCATTGAGCTTGAGCCCATGGCTCTGGCACCAAGCATCTGTTTCTGTAAGGCCCTTTTGTAGAGTATCCACATCATTTGGGGATTTACTACTGGCTCCCAGTTTGCAGTCATCTGCAACTTTGTTAGCCAGAGTCCCTTAGTGTTGGCCTGTACTTCAGAGAAGTAGATGCCAAACAAGAGTGGCCCCAGGACGGAATCCTGTGGTACTCCACTTGTCACTTGTCTGGAGCTGGATTTGGAGTTGGCTACTTTTACAGTGTGGGTTCTATTAGTAAGTCAGTTAGCAACTCATTGGGTGATGTGGGGATTAATGCCCAGCTTAGTAAGTTTATCTATGATTCCAGAGTGGGGAATGGTGTCAATGGCCTTGGCAAGGTCTAGATAGGCTGTGCGGACTACCTTACCCTTGTCCATGGCTCTGGAGACTGATTTGAAGAAGTCAATCAGGTTCAGGAGACAAGATCGGCCCTTCACGAACCCAAATTGGGTGGGGTCCAGTGTATGAAGGTTGACAATGTCTTTGTTTATAAGTTCCATGATAATACACTCCATGGTCTTGCAGATAAGGCTCGTCAGACTGATGGGACGGTAGTTTCCGGGATCCAAGGTGGATCCCCCCTTGTGGAGTGGGATAACTGTAGCTCTGCACCACTCAGTGGGCACAAAACCTGAGGTGAGGCTATGATTAAACATGACACTTAGGTGAGGTGCCAGTTCATATTGTAATTCATGTAGTACACAGCCCAGGATGTCATCTGGCCCCATGGATGCTGTATTCTTAGCTTTGGAGAGTGTGCTTTTTACTTGGCTATGTCCAGCTTTCTACATCATTTAATGTTGCGTTATCTGTACACTTACACAACTGTGAGATGTCAGCAGTCCTAAACTCATCCAGCCACTGGTTGATTTTTTCTTGCTTGTGCCATTTCAGGTAATTCATATGATTCCTGCATTGCTCCCCAGTGTGTGTAATGCCAGTCATGCACTGGATATAGCATTCGCTAGACTTTTCCAAGTATCAGACTTATACTGAGACCCGGTATAGTCCTGCTGCAGCAGCCTATGGCTGTAGCTCTTTATGAGGAGTGCAGTGGACATTCTGGACTCCTCTACACCCAGTCTTTGAGCCCTGAATTGGCACCATCCTTTCCAGCTCCTGCCACGTCTACACAGGTCATCCAACAACAGTTAAAGTGTTTTCCTTCCATTTCATGATACGCATTTTACAGCCAGTTTGCAATCTCACAAAACCATGCCAACCACATTTGCATGATAGTGTGTAGAAAGCAACAGAGAAGGAGGCAATTTATGAAATAAGAAGGGTAATGTGACTGTTGACATTAATTTATGGCTTGTCTGATGCTATACTTGACAAAAGTTTGTCTGGTGTTCCAGACTGATATGTTAAATGACTTGACTTTTAAGACCAGAATGGGTCTGGATAAACTTTATGATGACACATATTTTGTGGAGCCTTACACATTGATGAAAGTAATTTGTACAATGTGGAATTCAAACCTATGTAAAACAGAGAATACACATGCTTCCACATAGGCATATTTTCCTCATTGCCAAAGAACAAGCGATTGTCAAACATGCTCATTAATTATATAGGCATGTTAAAGACTGAGTGCTGCTACACTTCAGTTAACTGTGTATGTGTGTGACCTGGCAAGGTCCCGGTTCATGCATTCTCATGTGTGATGAAGGAGTAATGTGTGACAATATATTGGAAATGCGTTTACTTGTATTACTTTCAGAGTAGATGTCTGAGTTCAGGATCAGACCATGCAATAAATTCTGTTTTACAGCTATACTTGTGTTATGTGAGTTGTGTAGATGACTGTCAGTAAAGTATTAAGTCCATCCTAGGGCAGCTAACATGTTTAATTTCAAAAATATAATTGTCAGGTCAGTTGCACATAAAATGCAAATGATAGCAACTGCTATACATAGTTATTGTTTTGTATGATTATCTTTATACTGTTATTTTTTATACAAATTAAAGTGGAACACCATTTAAAAAAACAGTGTGTGCTGCTAGATAAGAACCCTGGCTCACCTATCCTGTGGCCATGAACTTACACCTGGTGCGACAGATAATTGTATGCAGCTGCTCTATTTTTAACACTCAGTACTAAACAGAGTGCCGACTGCCACACAATACCACTTAGATGTTTGCGCGAAGCAAGGCTAAACAAGTCACAATGTTTTATTTTAGCAAGTTACAATGTTTCTTTTTTGTCTGCAGGTGTTGTGTATGATTTTTGACCACCACACAATGCTGCTTAGTGTTTTTGGACAAAGGAAGGAGAAACAAGTAACAATGCTTCTTTTTTTGCAAGTAACAATGTATCTTTTTTTGTCTATAGCAGTAAACCATATTTGCCTCAGGTGACCAATGCGCACATGAGATAGGCAAAGGCAAAAATGCATTTCCTTTATAAACAAAGATTAGTATTGCTTATCCTTGAAAAATAATGTGGAACTTGAAGCATGGCCTATGTATTGTATGTGCTGTATGCCTCAATGTCTTTACAAGGTGTGCTAAACACACAGTTCATTTACATGTGTAATTTATGTTATCCATATTATCCAAGCTACTGTCCACCACGCAATGCTGCTAAGTGGGATTGTACTTCATAAGGCAACTGATTTTAAATTTTAAGTACTTACACAGTGCCATGCAAATATTAATATTAAAAAAGTACCACATATTAAAGAATGTTATGCAGCTGTGGATTTCAGCCAAACATACTAATGAAACTACAGAACACAGTGGGAGTGTGCTATCCCTTCTTGCCACAAACACAACTTTGCAGCAGGAAAGCAAATCAAGTGCATACATTTCTTCTACAGTATTAATAGAACATACACTTATACATTCTCAGTTGGTTGTACATATGTGGCTTACATATTTAGTGCAATTAGTGATCACACCACCATTTATGAATATCTTTGCATAAATGCAGCTCTGTCTTCTCTTTGTATTGTGTTCATTCCTCCCTTATCTCTGCTGTAATGTCAGACCAGCATTATATAGCACATTTTGTATCATTCTACTTTAACTGTGTGATAAAAGTAAATGACAGTGAAAAACATTTATCAGCACAGACCCCCTGTTTACATGTGTGCTGTTTACTTCCATTTAAAAGCTTGCTAAAGTCACTTCTACACTTTGTAAGTGTATCCTGAGTGACACACCCAATGCAGGGAATGCAATCTGAATTACTGTGTCTTCTTTCCCTCTCCCAATAATCATTCTTTGTTGCAATCCATTAGCAACTAACAGTGTTGTAAAGCTTACACTATGTTTACATCTGCTGTGCAAAGTCAGAGATTTAGTATTCAGCAATTCTAATGAGTTCACACCTCATTTGCATCTTCACCGTGCTCAGAAGCCTGAATCTACACTATAAAAGGTAATCATGTATCTAGGGAACTTGAAGATGAGGAAACTTCTGTATTTGGACAAAACAGATGATTGCTATTCCTTTGAAGGCTTCAAAACCGCTCATCTTGAAATAAGCCCTAACAAAACAATAATTATCACAGTTTCTTACCTCCATCCAGGCAATGAACTACCCATCATTGAAGATCTGTTTTCTTAGGCATCCAACAATTTCAGCCAAGAAACAGTTATACCAGGTGATTTCAACCTAGATTGGCAATCCTGCACTGCCAAAAACCCATCTAACTTCCTCAATCTATACAATTTTACCCAGACCATAAACTGTTCAACTCGCACTGACAAATATTCCAATAAACAGTCTCCATTAGACGGGATATTAACCGACAAACCCAACCACAGTTACATAGCTGGTTGCCTCCCAGACTCCTTCACTGACGACTCACCTGCCTTTCTTTACAGAAAACGTGTACACACACAATACAATATCACCTACAAATACAGCTGCCATAAAAAAACTTCTCCCTCCCAACTTTTAACAAAATTCTCCTACACTGAGATTGGACCCCACTTAAGTACCTTCAGCTAGATCAGGCAGTTCAGTTTTTCAACACTACCTACCTTCAATTTTCAAATCCACCAATAATAAATCTGACCTCACTAACTATAAACAACTATGTAATCAAGCCAAAAAACAAATCAAAGCAGGCAATCTATCTTATTTTATGTCATGATGTCATGTTAACAACAACATCTTAACAGCCCCAAAATATTCTGGAGAAACATCAACTATCTCCTAAGCCCAGGCCACAGGGACCCCAACCCCAGATATAACTAGCAACTCCAACCCCATCGCAACTCAAATAAACTCCAACTTCATAAACTCCATGACAGCCCTATTAGGCAACACTCATAGTACCCAACTCACTCTTCCCACCCCACCTCTTGACAATCCAAACTACTTTTCCTTTACTCTCACTCAAACAAGCTACATAAAGTCACTCCTCACTAAACTCAAACCCTGCTGTCTTGCAGAAGATCAGCTCCCTAATGAATTTCTAAAAATTGCAGCACCATCAATCATCTACCCCATATCTATACTGATCAGTTGTTCTATTACTGAACACTATGTCCCACTTTTCTGGAAAATATCCCACATCATCCATTTCCACAAAGGTGGTCCTTCCAAAGATTTAACCAGTTTCTGCCCTATAGCCATAATCTCCCCACTAGCTAAACTCATGGAAAAGTGCATCCACAAACAACTCCTTAACCACCTCCTTAAAAACAATCTATTATCCAATTCACAACACAACTTCAGACTTAAACATAATACTTCAACCACGCTAATCTCTTTTACCAATACCATAAAGCATCTCCTAAATGAAGACCACGCTGTTTCCTCTATCTTTCTTGACATGTCAAAAGCCTTTGACACCATTTCCCACCAACTACTTCTAAACAAACTATCAAACTATGGTCTCAGCCCATTTTCTCTGTCCTGGTTTCTCAGCTATTTTTCCAATAATCAGCAAGCCACAATATGGGAAAACACTCTTTTCCTTCTACTCCCCATCTTTGTTGGCGTGTCCCAAGGCTCTATACCTGGTCCTCTCCTCTTTATCTTATTCACAAATGACCTCAACACAGCTACCAATCTAGCCACCACTGTCCAATATGCTGATGATGCCACCCTTATATGCTCTCCCCCTCTCCCCTAGAACTCCAATCAAAAATGCATTCATCTTTCTGAAATATAGATAAATACCTGTCTGAGTACCAACTAATCCTAAACCCTAATAAAAACAAGCTAATAGCCTTCAAAAATAAAAAAAACAAACCCTGTCAAGCCTCCTTGTCTATCCTTTCCTCAAATAGTACCAAACTTGAACCCACTTCTCATACTAAACTCCTAGGGATCACCACTGATGAGAATCTAACTTTTGAAAAACATGTCTCTCAGACAATCAAAAAAGTAAACATCAAGCTTAGCACCTCATATCAAGCCAGACCATATCTCACCCAAAACACAAGACTCACCACTGTCCAATCTCTCCTGCTTTCCTCCCTCCTCTATGGATCTCACATTCTCACCAACCTTTGTAAGTCTGACCTAACCAATCTTGAATCTTGCTACAGCAAAATTGCCAAGTTTGCCACAAATGCCCCATACAGGTCTCACCGCTGTACCGCCCTCCCCCAGCTAAACTGGCTAGAACTTCCACACCTATTAACTCTTAACTAACTCATTATGACCCACAAGTTAATCCACCAACCCTCAAACTGTCTGGCTCTCTCCAAACTTGTCCAGCTTAGTTCCACTCCCAGGCCACTTAGATCCTCCGATAAACTTATGTTCAAGGTCACCTACTCCCACAACTAATATGGGGACTGTCTCTATTCCAATAAAACTGTCAAACTCTGGAGCGAGCACCCTCCCTCAAACCATCACCAAAAATCCTCACTCTCTTGAGTTCAAACATCTACTTCATAACTACCTTACTAATCACTGGCTCTGCTCCTGTCATACCCCTAGCTAACTCCACTCAGACTGTCCCACCTCTTTCAGTTTTTCTACACTCGACATCTCATTTCTACCACCACTCTTTGATTACTTTGGCCCTCTTTTGGTTCTCATACCTCCTCCTATTTAAGGCTGCTTGGCACCACTGTTGACACAGATTTTCCAGTGACTGTACATATTTCATGACAATCTCTACTTATATTCTTGATATTACATTCTATTTTGATTTTGCTGCTATCTTGCCTCTGTACAATCAACTTTAATGTTCTGCTCTTAGCTTGAGTTCTGTGTGTTTTTATAATTGTCCTATGTATAATATTCCACATGCTAAATTTGTTCTGACTAGTATTTTAGTATATGTTTACATTATATTGTATACTGTTTTTCTGGAGCTCTTCTCCCCGGGCTTCTGCTGAAAACGGGCTCCTGGGATAGTTGGATTTTTTACCGGTCAACAAATGTAGTAAATAAATAAAAATAAATAAACTTTGCGAAGGTATGCTTGTATTATCCAAGTACATTCTAGATTCTGTAACATTTCATAAATCAGTGTATATATACAGAACAAAAAATGAACTTTATCGTTTTACACTTCTTATACTTCACTGTTGGCATAGACAGCTTTGGCAGGCATTTACATTTCTCAGCTAGGTTATTAGCTTTCATCGCAAGTATTATTGTTAAAATTCTATTTTACAATATTTCTTTGCTATTGGAGAGAAATAGTAATGTACACTTCACTGACGCAGGTGCTATGCTTCTGAGATGGCCCAGGCCCACCTCCAAGGAAGTGTTCAGCACAGTGAGAGGTGACCAGCAATCATAAATTGATTTTCCTTTTGTAAATGTGCACACATTCTGATAACTGTGTGGAAAGCATACATACCAAGTTAATTCTGTGGTATTCCTTGGTTTGTACAAGTCTTCATTTGTTTACTATTTTGGAGGTGGGAGAGCCACCTACCATTTTTATGGTGTCAGAACAAAAGTGCGTTTCATTTGCTTTTCTCTTGAAATATGTCGGCATCCTGTTATTTCAGTAGGAAACATAATTTTGTTTTGTGTCTTTCGGCTTTTCCTGGTTAGGGGTAGCCACAGCGGAACGCCAGTCCGCTAATGATTGGCAGTAGATTTTCATGTGCTGGCTTGCCGGGCCTAACGCACAACCTTCAGTGAAGGAACACCCATTCATGCATGTCAACACACAGAAGACGCTCTAACTGAGAATCAAACGGGCAACGTCTAACTGTGAGGCGACAATGCTACCACAGCACCACCACCGCGGGACTCAGTGGGAAACATAATACATTACTAAAATGCTGTTTCTTTGTTTGGACAAACCTTGGTTTGTGTGTGAGCTTGAGGTAAGACAACCACATAAACATCAGTTTTAATAACTGAAAAGTGTGTTTCCATTGCTTAATGTTTGCAAATGTGTATGTAAGCAAGACTTTAGTTAGGTCATATTTATGTGTTGTATCTTTCTCTGTTTTATGTCACATAGGATTACTGCACTCAATCTTATAAAATGACGTAAACTCCCTTTCAGTGACTTGGAAAATGAAGTGATAAGCCAGGCATTCAGGGACCATGGTACCTTTCTGCTTGAGATAGAACATTTTCATATGGCTGTCATAATGCAGATTTTAAACCAGTTAGTGAACAATGTCAATGCAGTAGGGGGTCACTCTAGGAATTATGATTAGGTGTGCAATCAGGCCACTGATAAGACTTTATCAGACCAGAGGAGAGCAGCTGCAATTGCCCGAGAACAGCTGGCTGGGGGGTGGGGGGCTGCTGCTGAGCCTCCAGTGACAACAAATGAAGAGTTCCTCTCCACTGTCAGAGATCCAGACAGCTCAGTAGAAACTTCACACCAACATGTGCTGGATGTCAGTGCTGATGTGTCTGCGAGGACAACTGTGTCTCAGGAGAAGCTTCCAGGTAAGCTTACATATGGTAAGTTCTAGATTTGTTTGTATAGTAAAATATATAATCGAGTAATAGTTCCTGGGTAAATTATTTTTTTCTGTACCTGTTGATAACTTAATAGAATTATATGACACAGTTGTTCATTACACATGCTTTTGATGCTATTTTGAAAATTGTACTGCTTTCTTAGAGGTTTTTTTATTGCGAGCATCTGATTCATGAGGCCTATTAGCTGATAAAGAACAGACATCTATTGACATAAGTCAGCCCTGTCACATATTGATGCCATTGCTGTAAAACTCACACACCTTCGACTTAGGTATATTATCAAGTAACAGTATGCAAGGATCTGCCAACAAATTTGTGTTCTTACCCATTTATTTTCCTGTTCCAGGTTCAGCACTTATCTCAACAGTCCTGCAGCGACAAGTGTTTTAATTCAGGGCTGATGCTGTGTGATGCTAGAAGTGCACATCCACTAAATGTTTAAGTAAAGGCTGTGAGTGTTGCCTGGTATCAGTTTTACTGGATGTATGTATATACACAGGATGAAAGTCGTACCCCTTGGGTTGTCAGCATGTGTGTTATCCATTGCTTCTTGGCCAGGGTGAGGAGATATTGTGCACGCCTATGTCTACCTAGTCTACCTACATCCACAGCAGCTGGTGGTTCCCCCTCGGAGTCCTCACCTGCATGTGGCAATGGTAACCTAGCCAGTGGTGGTGAGATATGTGAGATATGTCAACCTTCCCCTTGGAATTCCTGTTGAGGCTGTTTTCTCAGGATCATATTGTGAAAGATAGCACAGACAGTGAAACTTTCAGCACAAGTACTGGGATCACAAGGCAGCCCCCCCCCCCCCCATGTATCTATGCACCAGAAATGTGAAATCAGCAGCCCAAACGCATGGTCTGTGATATTTCTTCTTTGAGCTTGTGGCTCATTTTAGTGTTCGTCTGTGTGCGTGTGTGTGCGTGTGTGTGCGTGTGTATGCGTGTGTGTGTGTGGGTGTGTGTGTGTGTGTGTGTGTGTGTGTGTGTGTGTGTGTGTGTGTGTGTGTCTGTGTGTGTCTGCGTGTGTCTGCGTGTGTGTGTGCGTGTGTGCGTGTGTGTGTGTGTGTGTGTGTGTGTGTGTGTGTGTGTGTGTGTGTGTGTGTGTGTGTGTGTGTGTGCATTTCTGATGGGTATTATTGGCCATGGTTTGAGTGCCTACCCTGTATCCCCCAGTAAATGACCTTGTGTGATATCCCTCCTGGAAAACCTCTGGTAGAGCTGAGAGTTGTGCCAGATATGGGAGCCATGCTATCTGCCAGGGTGGCCATCACACACACATTCAGGATGATTCCCTTAGTGTTACACATGACCTGGCAGTTAATGGAGTGGAAGCCCTTTTTGTTTATGTAGATCTTTCCCTGTTCCCTCGGCGGTGCTTTCATCTCAAAGAGTGTGTGCAGTCTATGGCACCCAACACTTCAGGGAAGTGTGCTACAAGGTGGAAGTGCTGCATAGCTGTAACTCTTTCCTCAAGGATGTGGGGAAAATATATGTAGTCAATGGCACACTATAACATAGCATTCAGAAATTGATAAAGGATTGTGGATGCTGATGCCTGTAACACTCCCAGCATGCCCTCTGTTGGACAGTGGAAGGTTTCTGTAGCTAATATTCTAAGTGCTACACATGCTTTACTCTACATGTATAGGTACCCATTGGTTTGCTCTTGCTCTCAGTTGAGGATGACAGAGGATGCAGAGTTCCTGTAGTGTGTCTGTATCCATGCTGTAGCGCTCAAGTATTTCCACCTCATGCAGACCATGAAAAGTTAAACAGGGTCTAAATACCCTTCTCCTTCTTGGCTGAGGTCTAGCAGCAGCAACAGCATAAAGTTGGGCCAGTTGTACATACCCATTCAGAAGAACAACAGAAGTCCCTAACATTCTTTCTGTGCAGAGTAGTCTCCATGGATGTATTCCAGTACGTCTGGAATTTGAGGCAGAAACCTGCACTAAGTGTACAAAATTGTTTTGTAGCTTGTTGAATAGTTCCTCCATCTTGGATTGGTTAATCAGCATACAGTGCAGCTGCTTATGCTGTAGTTAGCATGTCACAATGTTTAACAGGTTTGTGCAGCTCCACACAATGTGCGGAGCAGCTTATTGATTACATATCAGCACACTACCGTGTGCTCATCATGGAGTGACATGCAAATGGTTTTAATGATCTGTGAAGGATTTTTTGAATCTTTCCTAAGTTCTTCAATGTTCTGGTCCCCAGCATTTTTTCTTTACTTATAGAAGAGACCAGCATTTGGCATGGACATTACTGCATTACAGAATTCCTTCAAAACTGTAACTATACAAACATATTTTTTGATAAACCTAATGGCTGTTTTCCACATGGACCCTTTTTGCCAGTATTTTATCAAAACAAAATTTTACACTTCTTGTGATACAATAAATCCTTTGACATGAGGGAATTTATCACATGTAGTACAAAGTATGTAATTTGCATTCTTTATGCATCTGTGTTGATTTTTATGTTGGGGAAACATTCTGCTAACTCAAACAAAGAATATCACTTCATTTATGTGATTTGTGTTGTAAACACAACAGAAGTGATTTTGTAAGATATAAATAGCATATAGGCCAATATTCACATTTACAGCAATTGATGCAAATGTGAAAAAATGCAACATTTAAATGTTTTGGGAACATTTTTTCATGCAGGATTGAATGACGTGCTATGAATTATATATAAGGATGTACTATGTCTGCTTCAGTTATACAAATTTTGTGAACATTTTATACACATATATATATATATATATATATATATATATATATATATATATATATATATATATATATATATATTAATATATATGATATGAGATGATTAAAATACCCCTATGTATATCCATATGTATTGGTGAATTAGTTATTGAACTTAAATGCATCTTTGCAGACACATAAAATATCTGATATTGTACAGAGTCATATACTATTATTGTTTATAATTATTTATGATTAATGAGATATTTAGTAGAAGAAATTATATGGTCCATAAAAGACTGATTCAGTAGCAGGATGTTATTTCAATATTTATTACTACCATTTTCATTTGATATTGTTTTTGCATTAATACATTTATTACACTGAATTTATATACTTGTTTCCTACCATTTCAAGTATAAATAAAGGTCCTAGATAGGCTGTTGTTATGGAAAGATGAAGCTCAATAGGGACTGAAACCTGGTTTGTACTTTTTCTGGTGTTGTCTGTGTTAATAAATGGTTGACTGAGCATATGGATATATAGACAGATAGATAAATAGATAAACAGATGCACATACACATATATGTATACACACACACACACACACACACACACACACACACACACACACACACACACACACACACACACACACACTTTCACGCACATGCACGCACACACACACACGGACACACATATACATACATACATACATACATACATACATACATACATGCATACTATGAATTTTTTTTTTACACTATATGTTTTTAAATGTGCATCCCTGCTGGACTGGTCCATGCAAATTTATTGGATATGAGTCAACTTTCTAATAAATTTTTACATTATCTACCATTTGGTGTGGTTCTCCATGACAAGAAAGAAAGGGTGGGCATCTTGCTCTGCAGTCCACATATGAACATTTTAATAGGGATCAATACAATTTATAGCAAAATTATTCTATACTTTGCTATGAATATTCTGTGGAAATCATCTGTTCCCTAAAATAATTGTGATGTGGTGTCTTTAGTGGAGTTTATGATGTCACTAAGTTTGCAGTCAACTGCAAAATGTTTGAAGATGTATGCCTTATTTATTCAAAAAATCTTTGCATTGAAACACCTCTGTAATAAGGATATGCAGCTTTTTTCATTTGCACACATCCTTACTGCTTCAGATGACTAGGCAGTAAAAATACACAAAAACATAAAAACACTTACCCCAGGATTCAATAAGCTAAAATGTCCATGCAGGAATACTGTAGCCATTCCTGCATGGAATATGGCCGCCGAGCGATCCAGTAAACAAGCCTGGGGATGTGCACAGGCCTGGCAACATTATTCTGCCACGGACTTTACTGGATTATGCTAATGACCTCATTTGCTGTTGAAAAACATGCAAATTAGATCAATTAGTGATCCAGTAAGCAGGCAGGCATCCATGGCAGAATAGCGTGGCATGCAGAAATGTATTCGGTTACTAGTCGAATACATTTCTGCAAAAATCAAAACAGAGGCATGACAGTTTAAACCAAAGCATGTATTCTAATCCTTAGACATGCCAATGGCCAAATATATGGCCACTGGCATGGAAAAGTGTTGCAAAAGAATAAAAATAAAAGTTTATATTTTTTGGCTGATCTTGGCCATTTAAACAGAGGGCAGTGGGGTGAAAATGGGATTGTGCTGAAAATAAAAAAAAATGTGAAAAGGCAATTTTAAGTGAAATCTGTATTTTGCCATTATAGTCTATGTCATACAGAATCAAAACAATACCAGAAAACAGTGGTTGCTAAGGGGAAAGGCTCTGGGGTAGTGCTGTAACTAAGGACTAAGGCAGTGGGGTATGCCAATGAGGGAAACTTACTGAATCACAAAAAGAAGCAAAGTGCCAAACTCAAACTACACCTAACCATGTAGGTGCTACAAGGCAGTGGTATATGCTGGAGGAGCAGCAGACATGAAAAGGGGCTGTGTCATGCTTGATGTAAGCACATTGGAGTTCCACGGCTTCCAGATGAGCTTAGCTAAGCACAGCATGCCCAGGCCTTGGCAAAAAGGTCTGAGGCTGTATTGACTTATTTAATGAAATAAAGAGTGTGTTTGTGTCCAGGGGAGGGTCATTTCTCATTGTTTACCTTAGATAAATGGGTTTGCGCTGCTCGCACCGGGTGTAAAAAAAAAAAAAAAAAAAACGGGAATAACAGGACTGTTTACATTTGGGCACCAGGTTTGCACAGTGCGCCTTGGCTCTTAAAAGGGATGGAAATGGGAAGGGAAAAAAGGAAAAAAAGGGAAATGGCAGAATATAACCAATTGAAGTAGAACTATCACAGCTGGCAGGTGGAATGCATCATAGTCAGCCAATCATACAGACAGCATCTGCAGCACAACAGTATAAACTATGCAAACACCTTACAGTCTGTTTTTTCCCACAAACTCTGTACCATTGGTGTATACATGCAGGAGAATTTTAACCAAAAACATGTTAGGGACTGCCATTGCTTTGATCCATCAGTATGTGCTGGAGGCTAAGGACGGTGAGGAGGATAATGCTGACAACCGCCAGAGACCGAGGAGGAGAAGAGTGTTCAGACCCACGGTAACATACCAGGGGCTACATGATCTGGAGGTAGTAGAATGTTACAGGGTGGAGAGAGATATACTTCAGCAAATCATCGAGCTGTGCCGACCTCAACACAGACTCAGAGCCAACAGAGGAGAACCCATCCCAGTGGATACCAAGGTATGTGTAGCCTTAAGAATACTAGCTACAGCTACTTTCCAAAGACCTACTGGGGACATTATGTGGGTCTCTCAGACACCCACATCCAGGGTACTCCACCAGTTTGTGGATGCCATACTACCATATGCTGGTGAGCACATTTACTTCCCCAACACCCATGAGGAGAGGACCAGCATTATGCGTCTCTTCCACTGTGTAGCAGAATACCCAGTGTTACTGGGTGAGATAGACTGCATGCACATCCACATCAAAGCACCACTTGTTGAACAGGGTAGGATCTACATAAACCGCAAGGGCTTCCCCTCCATCAACTGTCAGGTTGTGTGCAATGCCCAGGACATTATCATGAATGTGTGTGCTGGCAGCCCTGGAAGCTATCACGACTCCCACATCTGGCATTCGTCACAGCTTTACAAGTCATTTGCCAGTTGGGACATCCCATACGGCCATCTGGTGGGGGATGCTGGCTATGCACTGGAGCTGTGGATGATGACACCCATCAGAAATGCACACACACTCACTCAAGAATGCCATAATGAGGAACATGCACAAACCAGAATCATTATAGTGCGTGTGTTTGAGATGCTCAAGTCATGGTTCCACTACCTTGCGACATATCTGGTGAAGCCTTGCAGTACTCTCCAACCACATGTGCACACATGTTCATAGTATGTGTCATGCTACACAATATGATCCTGTGTAAACAACTGGAGTGGGAACAGCACGTGGATGGGCCACACAGCCCACCCCACCATTGCCAAGGTCCCCACAGGCACAGAGAGACTTAGAAGAGGAAGCTACTGAGCCTGCTACCATAGGCAGATGGAGGCATGCCCAGTATGCCCAGGCCTTGGCAAAGAGGTAACTCATAGCACACACACTGACACTGTAGGGACCCAGGGACTGACACCTCTCTCTGACTCGTACACACAGTAAAATTGATGGCACACACATCACATTACCTATAACTTACCATGTATAGGCAGTGTACTGTGTTCATCCAATGTAGGCAGCCATCAAGCACTGTCCTCACAACTGCCGCAAACACAAGGCAAGTCAGTCTTCTTAACAATAAATGAATGGATTAGTATGTTTTGGTAGCATATCTATGGTAATGTTGCATGTATGCAAGGGAATGGGGTGGCCTACTGGGATAACAGCAGACAACTGACAGCTATGTGAGACACCAGGAAATGTCTGCACGATACTGTCTTCCTCACACTATGCAGTATCATTTAACGTGACAAATCCCACTGCAGTATATGTGGGGGCCAACTAAGGTAGGGGGCTCATAGTCACATGCATGGATGTCACTGTGGGGATCCCATACTCACCCCCAGACTCACACAGCAAGTCAGCCATAGAAAACCATAAAGGAATGTCTGGCAAAGGGACACAAATGGTGACAATGATGGAATATCCCTCTACAGACTTACAAAGTGATATCACAGCAGGTCTTGCATTTGTAGTAAGACTCTGAAGGGTAAGAAGTCTGAAACTCAATTGTATGGCATTACAATCTAACGTGTAGTCTGTAGTGATATGTAGTGTAGTGATATGCCTCTATTCTCCAAGATGGGGCACAATACTGTCAGGATGTGGCCAGAAACTTCTCATGGCTGTTGTGTCCTAGTGGCCTAAGTACAGTACTATGGTAGACAGGGCCATGTTCCACAAAATGTGGTGCTAACTATTTTTCATGTCAGCTACACCTGCGGTGGGGGTTGTACACACTGTCAAGATGTCAATATCCATTACTGCCGGGAAGCTGGACAGGTCATGTACAGGGGGCCACACATATGAACAGTACACAGGTTGGAATACCCTACATAGTGCCTACCATACCTCACAACCGTACAGACCTTTCACAGAATGTACACAGGTATGCATCATATTTGTGGTGTCTTTAGTCTGAAATAGTAGTTGTCTAGCAAATCACTGGCAAACCACGAAGGTCTAAAGTCAGAAAATATTGATGGATTGTAGTGTCTCAGACTTCATACCCTATAGTGCTAATGCAAAATCTGTTATTGTATCACCCTTCCAGGTTTGTAAGGCCAATAGTTACAATGGTCCGTATATTTAAGCCTTTCTCACCCAATTACTCATGGCTTTGTCCAGATGTCTGGCTCACAAACATAGAGAAGTATGGTGCCTAGTAGCACAGCAGTGGATTCTGTCACTTACCATTGTCACCCCAGGGGGGTCCACTGCCTGGCAGCCTGGGAACATATAAGTGACAGAACGCACTGCCTTGCTGCAGATGGCCTGCAGCAGTCTCACATGGCCTACAGGCTTCTGGCAAAGGCCCATGGCTCACCCATAGTGCCTTTGTAGGGAATGACATGGGGTTCATACTACCAATATAACACAGTCAACAAAATGCAAATGTAAGGCCATACTGCTAAATGATAGTAGGATACCTCTCAAACTCGTAGAGGAATAAATCTGGACAAAGCCATACATAATGGTGGGATAAAGGCCCAGCTACAGGGACACATTTGAAATATTGCTCTCATAATGTTAGAAAGTTGATAGAATAACAGGGGTGTGTGTAGTAGCATGGATGTCATGAAGGGTATGAAGTCTGAAACTGTAATGTTCTGTCAGTATTCCCTGACTGCAACCCTGAGTGATTTGCAACAGATATGCTAGAAAACAACAATGTTAAGGGAAACCAACCAGATATATGAGGCATGAATCTGGATAATCTGTGAGAATCTGTACAGCTGACAGGTACGGCCACACCAGGATATGACCTTTCAGGTAAGACGGATACTGCACAACCAGGAGATCCCCAGACAGCATATCACCAAGGTGCTGGACCTTTTACACAGCTTTATCAGATAATCAGTTGTAGACGCACGTCCCAACTGACTGGATTGTGCAAGAATGTCTAGCCTTTACCGCATAATGTATTTCTCTGGTAAATAACTGTGATGATCCGATTATATCTCTCAGTAGGTAATGACACAATACAGTACAGTGTCAAACATTCCATATGTCAGAAAATGTCTGCTAAAACAAACCCTGTAACTCAAGCAACTCATACATTGCTAAGAGCAATAGTTGCAGTACCCCTCCTATGTTTGATCCATTGTTTCCCCATATTGGCAGCCTATCTCCAGATATCCTGCACAAACAGGTTACAAGGTATGGCTGTAGCACACAACACAACACACCAGACTGGAGTACAACTATCCCTGGAATGGATTCCCACACTTGCTATAGAAGGTTATACTGAGCATGCTCCTATACTTAGAGAAGTGAAGTCCATGTTTGAAACCACTTCGGACTATTATATCTCTGCATTGTGCAAATGTCTTTGCATACACACAGCTATGTAAACCTAACTGTCTCCACACACATACCCATCAGACAGGATTACCCACAGGCAGCTGAAGGTGGTACATATGTGGTATATCTGCATCTGTTGTGTGTGATACACACACACATATATGCGGGCAACATATTACAATATGTCAAGCATACACACACATAGACATGGGGAAGAAATAGACATACAGTGATAGAGAGAAACATGCAGGGAGACACACACAGAGTGAATCATACACAGGGATACCCTGAATGGCATAGAGTGATGTCCTGCTGCAGACAGTTGCATACCAGTTGTAACCACTGGCATGTGCCAGCAGGAAAATAAGATTCATTGTCTGAAGGTACTGAGGTGAGGGTTGGAATATCACATCACCTACCTTTGTGTGTGTGTGTGTGTGTGTGTGTGTGTGTGTGTGTGTGTGTGTGTGTGTGTGTGTTTGTGTGTGTGTCTGTAGGTCTATGTATTATGATCCCTTACCCACCCAGTACACTTCCCATTGCCTTATTTTACAACATCTGCTAATGTCATTCACCTTAGAAGTACCTTCGGACTGGCTTCAATCCTATAAGCTCTATAGCACATGTGATAACTGCGTAATACTATCATACAAATAACTAGATAGATAGGCGTTCTAATCACAGACCCAGCATATATAACAGTGGTTGTGTGTCAGGTAGTGAGTGTGTGTGTGTGTGGGGGGGGGGGTAGGAATAGTTGTTTTAGTCCATTCTCAACCAGTACACCTCTCATTGCCCTACTTCAGAAGATCTGCTGATGTCATTCACTGTAGAATTACTGTTGGAGTGCCCCTTGCCCTATAAGTGCTGTGGTGTGTGTGTGTGCAATAACTGCATACCACTATAGTACAAATAACTGTTTAGGTAAGGGTTATAATCTCAGTCCTGGCAAATATAAAAGTGCGTTTGTGTGTGTGTGTGTGCCTGTAGGTTAAAGGTTTTGAGCCCATTCACACTCAGTACACATCCCATTGACCTACTTTTGCAGTCCTGCTGATGTCAGTCACCTTAGAAGCACCTCTGGGCAGCCTACAGCCCTACACACTCTGTGCTGCATAAGATAATTGCATAACACTAAACTACAAATAACTAGTTAGGTAGGGGGTTCTAATCTCAGTCCTCGCAAATGTAAATGTGTGTGTGTTTGTGTGTCTGTAGGTTAAAGGTTTTGAGCCCGTTCACACTCAGTACACATCCCATTGCCCTGCTTTAGCAGTCCTGCTGATGTCAGTCATCTTAAAACTACCTCTGGGCTTCTTACAGCTCTACATGCCCTGTGGTGCATGTGATAATTGTGTAACACTATAGTACAAATAACTAGTTAGTTAGGGGTTCTACTCTCACTCCTGAGGGGTTCTAATCTCACTCCTGGCAAATGTAAATGTGTGTGTGTGTGTGTGTGTGTGTGTGTGTGTGTGTGTGTGTGTGTGTGTGTGTGTGTGTGTGTGTCTGTAGGTTCAAGGATTTGAGCCCATGCACACTCATTTCACTCCCCATTGCCCTACTTTAGCAGTCCGAGAAGTACCTCTGGGCAGCCTACAGCCCTCCAAGCTCTGTGGCAAGTGAGTTAATTGTGTAACACTATAGTACAAATAAATAGTTAGGTAGGGGTTTTAAACTCAGTCCTGGCAAATGTAAAAGTGTGTGTGTCTCTGTAGGTTAATGATTTTGAGCCCGTTCTCACCCAGTACACTTCCCATTGCCCTGCTTTACAAGATCTGCTAATTTCAGCCAACTTAGAAGTACCTTTGGACTGGCCTCAGTCTTGTAAGCTCTATAGCACATGTGATAACTTCATAATACTATAGTACAAATAACTGTTTAGGTAGGGGTTCTAATGTCAGTCTTGTGAGATATACAAGTTTGTGTGTGTGTCTGTAGGTTAAATATTTTGAGCCCATTCAGTTCATTTGCCATTGCCCTACTTTAGAAATCCTGCTGATGTCAGTCACCTTAGAAGTACCTTTGGGCAACCCACAGCCCTACAAGCTCTGTGCTGTGTGCAATAATTGCATAACACAATAGTACAAATTGTTAGTTAGGTAGGGGTTCTAATCTCAGTTCTGGCAAATGTGTGTGTGAGTGTATTTATGTGTGAAAGTGTGTATATGTGTATGTTAAAGTAGTTTGTGACCTCACTCACCCAGTACATCACCCATTGCCATACTTTACAAGGGCCACTGATGTTCCTCACCTTAGAAGTACCTTGGGAGACCCTTCACCCTATAAGCTCTGTGGGGCATGCAATAAATGCATAACACTGTAATAGCAGTAACTAGATAGGTAGGGGGTTTTATCTCACTACTGGCAAGTGTGTGTGTGGGAATCATATCCATTGGGGGTGAATTTGCAATGTTTTGCTGTTGCCCACCCAGTACATGCCCAATTTCCACTTTACAAGGCCCACTGTTGTCATGCACTGTAGAGGTAGCTGTAGACACTCTGCAGCCCTATAAGCTCTGTGCCACATGCAATAACTATGTAACTGTGTAATAATATCCAATCCTTGGGTACCATTCCCCACACAGGAATCCTAGACAAGCATACTCAGCTAGGCATCAACCCATATATCACTAGGTGGATTGCAAACTGGCTCACAGATAGAACCCACAGTGTGAAAGCAGTGGACTCCATGTCAGACTTCTGACCAGTCACGAATGGAGTCCCACAGGGTTTGGTCCTGGATCCCCTCATGTTCAGGATCTACACCTCTGAAGTCCAGCCCTACACATAGGGACTCCGGCTGATAATGGTCAAAGATTGCTGCAATATGGGTGGTATTATTACCTCCCCACATGATGTTAACATCCTGCACAAAGGCTTCATTGAGACCTATGACTGGTGGCAGAACCCTGGACCCTAGCTCAATGCCAGAAAATGTGCCGACATCCCCTTTGAGAACAACATGGTTCCCATGAATTACCACAATGATGGTAGTCCACTGAACACTGAAGTCATTATAAGAGAACTACAAACACAGGTTGACAGAGAGATCTCTGTTGCCCACCACAGTGCCACTGTGTTCAGAAAGTCCTCCTATGTGGCACATCTCATTACTAAGGGTGTTTCATCCAGGAAGTAAGAGGTCATTGTTTCCCTCTACTCTTCCCTTATTAGGCCAATCAACATGTACAATGGCCCATTTGGCATGTACCACACTGGACACCTGTAACAACTGGAGAGGCTGCAAAATACCTCAGAAAGAGGGCCCTAGGCCTTAAACACTTGGCCTATATGGACAGACTCCAATAACTCCAACAATTCTCTGTCCCATATTAACTACTTAGAGATGATCTCTGCCTGACTTACCAAGCCATGTATAACCCAGCTCTGTCAGGAATGCTACATATAAAGAACCCAATCCATCCAAATCACATGCCCCAGAGACCTCAACCACATTTCCACAATCAACAGAACATGGTGGAGGGACAGGTTCATAACCCAGAGACTGCCCACACCATGGAATAGACTTTACATACATGTCAAGCAGAGCACCTCACTGGCCTTCTTCAAGAGAAATCTGGATGAGTGAATGGGGAATAGAAATCCCACCTCAGGGGTCACTCCAGTGGGTATACTTGTTAGATACACTGGGGACTATCGTCAGGTGGCATGATGTCAGGGTATTTACATTGGCTAGGTTTGCAAAGGATCCATGACCGTTCGCCTAGTACACAGCTAGGAACCTATGAACCTATGGCTCTCAGTACTGACAAACTTATGTCTGTGCATTAGTGTGTATAAAAGTGTTTTTGAGTGTGTACGATGTGGCCAAAGGTAGTTTGAGGCCCTTCTCACACAGTACACCTACCATTGCCATACCTTACAAGGATTGGTGATGTTATTCACTGTATAGGTACCTTGGGACACTCTTCACCTTCTAAGCTCCATGGTGCATGTGGTAACTGCATAATACTATAGTATCAATGACTACAGAAGTAGGGGTTCTAATCTGAGTCCTGGCAAATGTTTGTGTGTATATTTGTAGGATACATCATTTTTAGGCCTCACTCTCTGAGTACACTGCCAATTGCCATACTTTACAAGGGGTGGTGATGTTGTTTACCTTAGAAGAACTGTGGGACACTCTTCACACTATAAGCTCTGTGGCTCATTCAATAAATACAAAACCTCGTATTATTATTAACAACTAGATAAGTAGGGGACCTAATCCCAGTCCCGGAAAATGTGGTGTGCATGTGTGTGTGTGTGTGTGTGTGTGTGTGTGTGTGTGTGTGTGTGTGTGTGTGTGTGTGTGTATGGGTGTGAGTGTGTGTGTGTGTGTGTGTGTGTGTGTGTGTGTGTGTGTGTGTGTGTGTGTGTGTGTGTGTGTGTGTGTGTCTTTGTGTAAGAATTGTATCCTGTGTATGTGTCTGAGTGAGAACTCTATCCATTGGGGAGGTGGGTTTTAAATTTTTAGGCCATGGTACTCCCAGTACACATCCCAATGCCCACTTTACAAGGCCCGCTGTCTTCATCAACCATACAGGTATCTGTTGACACTCTTCAGCCCAATAAGCACTGTGCCATGTTGAGGAACTATGTAACCATATGGACTGACTAACAAGATAGGCAGGGCTGCTAATCTCAGTCCTGGCAAATGTGTGTATGAGTGTATTTATGTGTGTAAGTGTGTATAACTGTAGGTTCAAGTATTTTGGGTCCATTCTCACCCAGTAAATCACCCATTGCCATACTTTACAAGGCCTTATGATGTTCACCTTGGAATTAGCTTGGGATTCTCTTCACCCTGTAAGCTTTGTGGTGCATGCGATAAATGCATAATGCTGTAATAATAGTAACTAAATAGGTAGAGGTTTTAATCTCAGTCCTGGCAAATGTGTGTGTGTGTGTGTGTGTGTGTGTGTGTGTGTGTGTGTGTGTGTGTGTGTGTGTGTGTGTGTGGGTGTGTGTGTGTGTGTCTGCATGCATGCGTGTGCGTGCGTGTGTGCGTGTGCATGTGTGTGTGTGTGTGTGTGTGTGTGTGTGTGCGTGTGTGTGTGTGTGTGCAAGAACAGTATCCTGTGTGTATGTGTGTGTGTGTGTGTGTGTGTGTGTGTGTGTGTGTGTGTGTGTGTGTGTGTGTGCGTGAGTGTGTGTGTGTGTGTGTGTGTGTGTGTGTGTGTGTGTGTGTGTGTGTGTGTGTGTGTGTGTGTGTGTGTGTGTGTGTGAGTGAGAACTATATCCATTGGGTGACTATGGTTTCCAGTTTTAGCCCATGGTACACCCAATACATGTCCCAAGGTCCACTTTACAAAGGCCACTGTTCACATCCGCCATAGAGATATTTGTGGACACTCTGCAGCTCTGTAAGCCTCGTGCAGTGTCCAAGAGCTATGTAACAGTATGGAATGAAAAACATGATAGGCAGGGCTGCTAATGTCAGTACTGGCAATTGTGTGTCCATTGGTGTGTATAGCAGTGTTTGTGAGTGTGTAGACTCATACATGACAGTCTAATGAGTCCTTCCACTCCCAGTACACCCCCCATTGCCATACCTCACAAGGGCACATGATGTTATTCACTTTACAGGTACCTTGGAACAGTCATCACACTGTTAGTTCTGTGCCACCTGCGATAACCGCATAACACTGGAGTACCACTAACTAGATGGGTAGGGGTTCCAAACCCAGCACTGACAACTGTGACCGTGTGTGTGTGTGTGTGTGTGTGTGTGTGTGTGTGTGTGTGTGTGTGTGTGTGTGTGTGTGAACAGTATTCTCTGTGTGTTTGGTCAACACAATATCCTCTGGGGTGTGTGTTTTACCAATCTGAGGTGTGTTCCACCCACTACACTTACCATTGTCCACTTTACAAGGGCTGCTGATGTCAATCACCATAGACTTACCTGTATACACCCCTTCAGCCTTATAAGCTGTGTGGCACATGCAATAACTGTTACACAGACCTGGTAAATGTGTATATATACAGCTGTACCTCAGCTCTAACATGGCCGATGTGTTTCCACTCCGCCATACTCCATGTTGGTAATGTCTGCACGGCCACAGCCTGCAGACACACAGACAACTGGCACACAAACAGAATACAGCATGTCAGACTACCTTCAGTCAGTGGTACTAACAGCAATAATGCATCATGGCTAATAAGGTATATACACTTTTATGTGTACCCATAACAAATGCAGGCAGACAGCACCTTACACAGCATTACATAACTACACTGTACTTTATTCACCCTGTGCATCAGACCCACATTAGCATGTCCCTGCATCGATGGTATGGATGACAGGGATATGGCACAGGTATCATCATATGCACAGGGTGTGGTGTGGGTTTGCCAGAGTCCTAGGCTGGGCCATACGGTTGACCTCATGTGTGTGTGCTTGGAGGGGCATTCTATAAATGGGCTGTGCAGAGGTACTGTGTGTGTCCAGAGGTGACCTGCCTGTGATACAGATGTGTGTGTGTGTGTGTGTGTGTGTGTGTGTGTGTGTGTGTGTGTGTGTGTGTGTGTGTGTGTGTGTGTGTGTATGTATGCACACAGTTACACTATGTGGCTGCCCTACACATGGTTATATTGTACAGCTGTGGACCATACATGGCAGGGTGTACAGTTCACCATCTCCAGCCATGGACACAGGAACTCATCCTGCCAGTGGTCTCACTGGCACCACCAGGCCCAAGGCCAGATGCAGTACTGCTTCCCGATGGTGACTGATGTCTGCTGGATCCGTGTCCCTGATGGGACCAGCCAGTACCACGTGCCCATAGCCTGCTCCATTGCGGTGTGGACAGCACCACCCCCTTCATTAGTGCTGGTGGTACTGCCACTATGGGAGTGTAAAGATGCACAGCCCCATAGACTCCCATCTGATTTTGGTGCTGAACTACATCCACGTGGGCTAACACCCATCTCCCATCACATGCTCTAGCACAGACATGCCATGGTCAAGGATTGCTCATGACCTCAGTAATTTGATGTGTGGCCTCAACAAGGTCATGTATGTTATCACATAAGCCAGGAAGAGTTGCATCCAAGACCCTGAGTTTTTCTCTGGTGTTCCATGACAGCATGAGACATGTGTCTGGTGACACCTGCTGTGGTACTTGGAACAGCAGCTTGATGGGCAGCAGTCCTCCTTCAAGCACCCCTGTCCATCCACCTGTGTGGGACCTCACCTGCACTCTGGCTATGGCTAGTGGCTGCACTCCCACTTGCCATAGTCACCACACTAGCCTGTTCCATGCCACCACCTGCCAACTATCCATTATCTGTGGCTGCTGGGGATGGGGTATGTGTGGGCATTGTGACTGTGTGCAGGGACATTGTGGATGACTGTGGGATGCCAACCAATGGTGCAGATTCAGCCCCTGACAACCCCACCTGTGCCCCACTATGACCACCATCATTGTCAGAGTCTGCAGAGGCACTGATGTCAGATTCTGAGTGGAAGGGACTACAACCACTATATCCACCTGTGAGGGGAAGACAACATATGTAAATTAATACCTGCACTAAAAAGTTTGCTGGTACACACACACACACACACACACACACACACACACACACACACACACACACACACACACACACACACACACACACACACACACACACACACACACACACACACACACACACACACACACACACACACACGTGAGGTGGCACAAAGGCATTACACAGACCTCACAATAACCAATGGGTACATTCGTGACACAGTCAGACCACAGCATACACACTCTGGACAGGCCCTCAGCATCATGCAGTGCACCCCTTTCCACTTAATGTTACTACTAATATATACCTCTGGGATATGTGAGTAGTGTTAGTAGGTGATGGGCCTTCACCTAGCACACACTGCAGCCATGAACATATTATTGCTGAGTGTGAACGGTTTTGAGCCCGTTCACACTCAGTACACATCCCATTGCCCTGCTTTAGCAGTCCTGCTGATGTCAGTCATCTTAGAAGTACCTCTGGGCATCTTACAGCTCTACATGCTCTGTGGTGCATGCGATAATTGTGTAACACTATAGTACAAATAACTAGTTAGTTAGGGGTTCTACTCTCACTCCTGAGGGGTTCTAATCTCACTCCTGGCAAATGTAAATGTGTGTGTGTGTGTGTGTGTGTGTGTGTGTGTGTGTGTGTGTGTGTGTGTGTGTGTGTGTGTGTGTGTGTGTGTGTCTGTAGGTTCAAGGATTTGAGCCCATGCACACTCATTTCACACCCCATTGCCCTACTTTAGCAGTCCTAGAAGTACCTCTGGGCAGCCTACAGCCCTCCAAGCTCTGTGGCAAGTGAGTTAATTGTGTAACACTATAGTACAAATAAATAGTTAGGTAGGGGTTTTAAACTCAGTCCTGGCAAATGTAAAAGTGTGTGTGTCTCCGTAGGTTAATGATTTTGAGCCCGTTCTCACCCAGTACATTTCCCATTGCCCTACTTTACAAGATCTGCTAATTTTAGCCAACTTAGAAGTACCTTTGGACTGGTCTCAGTCTTGTAAGCTCTATAGCACATGTGATAACTTCATAATACTATAGTACAAATAACTGTTTAGGTAGGGGTTCTAATGTCAGTCTTGTGAGATATAAACGTTTGTGTGTGTGTCTGTAGGTTAAATATTTTGAGCCCATTCACACCCAGTTCATTTGCCATTGCCCTACTTTAGAAGTCCTGCTGATGTCAGTCACCTTAGAAGTACCTTTGAGCAACCCACAGCCCTACAAGCTCTGTGCTGTGTGCAATAATTGCATAACACAATAGTACAAATTGTTAGTTAGGTAGGGGTTCTAATCTCAGTTCTGGCAAATGTGTGTGTGAGTGGATTTATGTGTGAAAGTGTGTATATGTGTATGTTAAAGTATTTTGTGGCCTCACTCACCCAGTACATCACCCATTGCCATACTTTACAAGGGCCACTGATGTTCCTCACCTTAGAAGTACCTTGGGACACCCTTCAACCTATAAGCTCCGTGGGGCATGCAATAAATGCATAACACTGTAATAGCAGTAACTAGATAGGTAGGGGTTTTAATCTCACTACTGGCAAGTGTGTGTGTGGGAATCATATCCATTGGGGGTGGATTTGCAATGTTTTGCTGTTGCCCACCCAGTACAAGTCCCAATTTCCACTTTACAAGGCCCACTGTTGTCATGCACTGTAGAGGTAGCTGTAGACACTCTGCAGCCCTATAAGCTCTGTGCCACATGCAATAACTTTGTAACTGTGTAATAATACCCAATCCTTGGGTACCATTCCCCACACAGGAATCCTAGACAAGCATACTCAGCTAGGCATCAACCCATATATCACTAGGTGGCTTGCAAACTGGCTCACAGATAGAACCCACAGTGTGAAAGCAGTGGACTCCATATCAGACTTCTGACCAGTCACGAATGGAGTCCCACAGGGTTTGGTCCTGGATCCCCTCATGTTCAGGATCTACACCTCTGAAGTCCAGCCCTACACATAGGGACTCCGGCTGACAATGGTCACAGATGACTGCAATATGGGTGGTATTATTACCTCACCACATGATGTTGACATGCTGCACAAAGGCTTCATTGAGACCTATGACTGGTGGCAGTACCCTGGACCATAGCTCAATGCCAGAAAATGTGCCGACATCCCCTTTGAGAACAACATGGTTCCCATGAATTACCACAATGATGGTAGTCCACTAAACACTGAAGTCATTATAAGAGAACTATGAACACAGGTTGACAGAGAACTCTCTGTTGCCCACCACAGTGCCACTGTGTTCAGAAAGTCCTCCTATGTGGCACATCTCATTACTAAGGGTGTTTCATCCAGGAAGTAAGAGGTCATTGTTTCCCTCTACTCTTCCCTTATTAGGCCAATCAACATGTACAATGGCCCATTTGGCATGTACCACACTGGACACCTGTAACAACTGGAGAGGCTGCAAAAATACCTCAGAAAGAGGGCCCAAGGCCTTAAACACTTGGCCTATATGGACAGAGACCAATAACTCCAACAATTCTCTGTCCCATATTAACTACTTAGAGGTGATCTCTGCCTGACTTACCAAGCCATGTATAACCCAGCTCTGTCAGGAATGCTACATCTAAAGAACCCAATCCATCCACATCACATGCCCCAGAGACCTCAACCACATTTCCACAATCAACAGAAAATGGTGGAGGGACAGGTTCATAACCCAGAGACTGCCCACACCATGGAATAGACTTTACATACATGTCAAGCAGAGCACCTCACTGGCCTTCTTCAAGAGAAATCTGGATGAGTGAATGGGGAATAGAAATCCCACCTCAGGGGTCACTCCAGTGGGTATACTTGTTAGATACACTGGGGACTATCGTCAGGTGGCATGATGCCAGGGTATTTACATTGGCTAGGCTTGCAAAGGCTCCATGGCCGTTCACCTAGTACACAGCTAGGAACCTATGAACCTATGGCTCTCAGTACTGACAAACTTATGTCTGTGCATTAGTGTGTATAAAAGTGTTTTTGAGTGTGTAAGATGTGGCCAAAGGTAGTTTGAGGCCCTTCTCACACAGTACACCTACCATTGCCATACCTTACAAGGATTGGTGATGTTATTCACTGTATAGGTACCTTGGGACACTCTTTACCCTCTAAGCTCCATGGTGCATGCGGTAACTGCATAATACTATAGTATCAATGACTACAGAAGTAGGGGTTCTAATCAGAGTCCTGGCAAATGTTTGTGTGTATATTTGTAGGATACATAATTTTTAGGCCTCACTCTCTGAGTACACTGCCAATTGCCATACTTTGCAAGGGGTGGTGATGTTGTTTACCTTAGAAGAACTGTGGGACACTCTTCACACTATAAGCTCCGTGGCTCATTCAATAAATACAAAACCTTGTATTATTAACAACTAGATAAGCAGAGGACCTAATCCCAGTCCCGGAAAATGTGTGTGTGTGTGTGTGTGTGTGTGTGTGTGTGTGTGTGTGTGTGTGTGTGTGTGTGTGTGTGTCTGTGTGTAAGATTTGTATCCTGTGTATGCGTCTGAGTGAGAACTCTATCCATTGGGGAGGTGGGTTTTAAATTTTTAGGCCATGGTACTCCCAGTACACATCCCAATGCCCACTTTACAAGGCCCACTGTCTTCATCAACCATACAGGTATCTATTGACACTCTTCAGCCCAATAAGCTCTGTGCCATGTTGAGGAACTATGTAACTATATGGACTGACTAACAAGATAGGCAGGGCTGCTAATCTCAGTCCTGGCAAATGTGTATATGAGTGTATTTATGTGTGTAAGTGTGTATAACTGTAGGTTCAAGTATTTTGGGTCCATTCTCACCCAGTAAATCACCCATTGCCATACTTTACAAGGCCTGATGATGTTCACCTTGGAATTAGCTTGGGATTCTCTTCACCCTGTAAGCTTTGTGGTGCATGCGATAAATGCATAATGCTGTATTAATAGTAACTAAATAGGTAGAGGTTTTAAGCTCAGTCCTGGCAAATGTGTGTGTGTGTGTGTGTGTGTGTGTGTGTGTGTGTGTGTGTGTGTGTGTGTGTGTGTGTGTGTGTGTGTGCGTGCGTGTGTGCGTGTGCGTGTGTGTGTGTGTGTGTGTGTGTGTGTGTGTGTGTGTGTGTGTGTTTGTAAGAACAGTATCCTGTGTGTATATGTGTGTGTGTGTGTGTGTGTGTGTGTGTGTGTGTGTGTGTGTGTGTGTGTGTGTGTGTGTGTGTGTGTGTGTGTGTGTGTGCATGTGTGTGTGTGTCAGTGAGAACTATATCCATTGGGTGACCATGGTTTCCAGTTTTAGGCCATGGTACTCCCAATACATGTCCCAAGTCCACTTTACAAAGGCCACTGTTCACATCCGCCATAGAGATATTTGTGGACACTCTGCAGCTCTGTAAGCCTCGTGCAGTGTCCAAGAGCTATGTAACAGTATGGAATAAATAACATGATAGGCAGGGCTGCTAATGTCAGTACTGGCTATTGTGTGTCCATTGGTGTGTATAGCAATGTTTGTGAGTGTGTAGACTCATACATGACAGTCTAATGAGTCCTTCCACTCCCAGTACACCCCCCATTGCCATACCTCACAAGGGCACATGATGTTATTCACTTTACAGGTACCTTGGAACAGTCATCACACTGTTAGTTCTGTGCCACCTGCGATAACCGCATAACACTGGAGTACCACTAACTAGATGGGTAGGGGTTCCAAACCCAGCACTGACAACTGTGACCCTGTGTGTATGTGTGTGTGTGTGTGTGTGTGTGTGTGTGTGTGTGTGTGTGTGTGTGTGTGAACAGTATTCTCTGTGTGTTTGGTCAACACAGTATCCTCTGGGGTGTGTGTTTTACCAATCTGAGGTGTGTTCCACCCACTACACTTACCATTGTCCACTTTACAAGGGCTGCTGATGTCAATCACCATAGACTTACCTGTATACACCCCTTCAGCCTTATAAGCTGTGTGGCACATGCAATAACTGTTACACAGACCTGGTAAATGTGTACATATACAGCTGTACCTCAGCTCTAACATGGCCGATGTGTTTCCACTCCGCCATACTCCATGTTGGTAATATCTGCACGGCCACAGCCTGCAGACACACAGACAACTGGCATACAAACAGAATACAGCATGTCAGACTACCTTCAGTCAGTGGTACTAACAGCAATAATGCATCATGGCTAATAAGGTATATACACTTTTATGTGTACCCATAACAAATGCAGGCAGACAGCACCTTACACAGCATTACATAACTACACTGTACTTTATTCACCTTGTGCATCAGACCCATATTAGCATGTCCCTGCATCAATGGTATGGATGACAGGGATGTGGCACAGGTATCATCATATGCACAGGGTGTGGTGTGGGTTTGCCAGAGTCCTAGGCTGGGCCATACGATTGACCTCATGTGTGTATGTTTGGTTGGGCATTCTATAAATGGGCTGTGCAGAGGTACTGTGTGTATCCAGAGGTGACCTGCCTGTGATACAGATGTGTGTGTGTGTGTGTGTGTGTGTGTGTGTGTGTGTGTGTGTGTGTGTGTGTGTGTGTGTGTGTATGCACACAGTTACACTTTGTGGCTGCCCTACACAAGGTTATATTGTTCAGCTGTGGACCATACATGGCAGGGTGTACAGTTCACCATCTCCAGCCATGGACACAGGAACTCGTCCTGCCAGTGGTCTCACTGGCACCACCAGGCCCAAGGCCAGATGCAGTACTGCTTCCCGATGGTGACTGATGTCTGCTGGATCCGTGTCCCTGATAGAACCAGCCAGTACCACGTGCCCATAGCCTGCTCCATTGTGGTGTGGACAGCACCACCCCCTTCATTAGTGCTGGTGGTACTGCCACTATGGGAGTGTAAAGGTGCACAGCCCCATAGACTCTCATCTGATTTTGGTGCTGAACTACATCCACGTGGGCTAACACCCATCTCCCATCACATGCTCTAGCACAGACATGCCATGGTCGAGGATTGCTCATGACCTCAGTAATTTGATGTGTGGCCTCAACAAGGTCATGTATGTTATCACATAAGCCAGGAAGAGTTGCATCCAAGACCTTGAGTTTTTCTCTGGTGTTCCATGACAGCATGAGACATGTGTCTGGTGACACCTGCTGTGGTACTTGCAACAGCAGCTTGATGGGCAGCAGTCCTCCTTCAAGCACCCCTGTCCATACACCTGTGTGGGACCTCACCTGCACTCTGGCTATGGCTAGTGGCTGCACTCCCACTTGCCATAGTCACCACACTAGCCTGTTCCATGCCACCACCTGTCAACTATCCATTATCTGTGGCTGCTGGGAATGGGGTATGTGTGGGCATTGTGACTGTGTGCAGGGACATTGTGGATGACTGTGGGATGCCAACCAATGGTGCAGATTCAGCCCCTGACAACCCCACCTGTGCCCCACTATGACCACCATCATTGTCAGAGTCTGCAGAGGCACTGATGTCAGATTCTGAGTGGGAGGGACTACAACCACTATGTCCACCTGTGAAGGGAAGACAACATATGTAAATTAATACCTGCACTAAAAGGTTTGCTGGTACACACACACACACACACACACACACACACACACACACACACACACACACACACACACACACACACACACACACACACACAGGTGAGGTGGCACAAAGGCATTACACAGACCTCACAATAGCCAATGGGTACATTCGTGACACAGTCAGACCACAGCATACACACTCTGGACAGGCCCTCAGCATCATGCAGTGCACCCCTTTCCACTTAATGTTACTACTAATATATACCTCTGGGATATGTGAGTAGTGTTAGTAGGTGATGGGCCTTCACCTAGCACACACTGCAGCCATGAACATATTATTGCTGCTCACCTGTATAGTGCAGTGGTAACTCCTACAGAACATACTTCTGAAATGTACAGAGTTTTGCTGAATGTCAAGATGTGTGGCTCATATTTTTGGTGTGTTCCTCATAAATCCTCTGTTTGTCTGACACATTACTGGGATGATCTGAGGATTGGCAACACTAATTAATGACATAATTTGAATTTCACACTTCAAAACCTGCAGTAAATGTAAGTTAAAATAAAACTGGTTACTCTAACAACCTTCTAAGCTTACAGTGGATATAATAAGTGCACACACCCCTGTTAACATGCCAGGTTTTTCTGATATATAACATGAGACCACATAAATCATGTCATAATGTTTCCCACCTTTAATGTGACCTGTAACCCGTGCAATACAATTGAAAAACAAACACACCGGTTAGGGATAACATAGAAAATGAAATACGTACAATAGGCTGGTTGCATAAGTTTGCACACCCTTAAACTAATGCTTTGTTAAAGCACATTTTGATTTAATTACAGCAGTCAGTCCTCTTGGGAAGGTGTCTATCAGGATGGCACATCTTAGCTTTGCAATATTTGCACACTATCCCTTGCAGAAGCCCTCCAACTCTGCCAGATTGTGAGGGCATCTCTTGTGCACAGCCCTCTTCAGGGCACTCCATAGATTTTCAATTAGATGTAGGTGTGGAGTCTGGCGGGGCCATTCCAAAACATTGATTGTCTTCTGGTGAAGCCATTCTTTTTTCTGATTTGGATGTATGGTTTGGGTCACTGCCATGTGGAAAGGTGATATTTCCCTTCAGCTACAGCTTTCTAGCTGGCACATGAAGATTTTGGGCAAAAAGGGACTGGTATTTAGAACTGTTAATAATCCCCTCCACCTTGGCTAAAGGCTCACTTCCAGCTTATGAACAGCAACCCCAAAGCAGGACACTGACATCACCATTTTCACTGTGGGGGTGGTGATCTTTTGGTGATGCACAGTGTTGTTATTGCCCCAAACAAACCTTTTGTAATTGTGGCTAAATAGTGCAACTTTGGTCTCATTACACCATAACACGTTTTTTCACATGCTTTTGGGAGACCTGCATTATTGTTCTTAAGAATTTAGTGAGGCCTGGATGTTGTTCTGTGTGAGGAAAGGCTTCCATCTTCCAACCCTACCCCATAAGCCAGACATGTGGAGAATACGGGAGATTGTTGTCACATGTAGTACACAACCAGTACCTGCCAGAGATTCCTGCATCTCCTTTAGTGTTGCTGTAGGTCTCCTGGCAGCCTCCCTGACCAGTTTGGGTCTTGTCTTTCAATACATTTGGAGGAATGTCCACTTCTTTGCAATGTCACTTATGACCTGTTTTATCACCACCTTTTGATGATTGTCATCACTGTGTTCCATGGTATATGTAATGCTGTGGAAATGTATTTGTACCCTTCTCCAGGCTGATACCTTTCAACAATGACATCCCTTTGATGCTTTGTAGGCTCGATATGAACCATAGCTGTTGCTGTAACAGGCAACTGGGTAAATGTCAGGAAAATCCTAGTAGGACAGCTGACCATTATTTGGTGTTAATCAAAGAGTCTCTGTAATTGATGGCAGGTATGTACCCAAGAAGATGCAATGCTGTAATTATATTAAAAGCTGTTTCAACACAATATTAGCTTCCCATGCACACATATGCATCTAGCTTATTGTACATTTTTTATTTGTCATAATTGTTCCCCTAACAGATCTGCTTGTTTTACAATTGAATTGTACAGGTTATAAGTCACATTAAAGGTTGGAAGAGTTTGGAAATATTTTATAGTGGTCTCAATTTTGTATATCACAAATACCTGGCATTTAACAGGCATGTGTACACCTTTTACATGCACTGCATAAGACAAATTTTAAAATATGTCCCCAGTTTTGGGCCTTTGTCCCACATTTTTCAGTCTTTGTTCAGATTTCTTGCAATGACAGGTTGTGAGGTATGCTACAGACATGTTGCATCTCCTGCAAATAGGCCACTGTGATGACCACTGTGATGCAATGCAGTTAACCCCACCACAAGTGAACATGCACATATCACAATATGGTTGAGAGTAACAATTGTGTGCATGGTAGCATGCATAACCCTAACATGCCTGGGGTACTGGTGAGCCACAAAAGAACCATCCCATAATCACTGGCTTCAGGCTGCTGTCCACCATCCGGACCAGAGAGACCTATGCAGTTGTGAAGGAGAGGTATTGTCAGCAGACTCACATGTGGCATTGGTACAAGATAAATACTACTTTCCTGCACATGTACAGTAAAAGCTCTGATAGCATACAATTTGCTGTCCTTCACCATAGATGTGCACTTGTGTGCATTACAAAACCCCAACCACAAATGCAGTTTGACCTGACATATGCATCTAGGTACTCTACAGAATCCAGTATGACTGCAACAGTATTCAATTGATGTACACTGGGGCCTTACCTGGATGCTCCTTGCCTGTTGCCTGGGTAGCCACTCTCCTCCACAACTTCTCTTTCTTGGCTTGGCTTGTGTGTGGTGACTGCCCAAATGTTGGCAAGGAACTCCTCTGTTGCTGTAAGTAGGGCCTATGTGGCAGAACCCCCCCCCCACCTGTAGGGGTACAGTCCCTGGCTATGGCATCAGCCCTTTGCTGGCCACAATGTATCAGGTCAGTTGCCCGATGCCTGACCTGATCATATGTACGTCCATGGCGGCCCAAGTTGTTAACTCTATGGACAAGGCCATCTCACAGGGTGGTCCACTCTCGCAGATTGTGTTTGCCACAGCCAAACATCACCTCATGGTGCTGGATGATGGCATCTGTGATGGCTGCATTTTCAGCTACTGTATATGCTGGTTGTCTTTGCCGCTACATGTCACCTGGAAGACATAAACAGGGAAACACATCACAGGACCTCATACATTGGTCAAAGTTATTTACAGAACCTGCACATCAACATTGATTATTATTAGCCACCACTTACAACCACATCATTCACCTTGTCATCTATCAGCATAATATGAACCTGCATTGCACTCCTGGTTCTGATGTGTCATGTTCTCCCCAATGAGTGCCAGTACATTGCATAACCCACCATTCATCATTCATCTTTGTGTAGAGGGATGATGGTGACCATCTTCTTTGCAGATGGGATGTCAGTGTTGCTCAGGCTTTGCTTGCGTACAGTATTTAATGGAGCTGGGAGCATATGCCTGAGTTCATGTAGGATGCAGACAGGAATGTTATCAGGTCCCATGGAGACTTACTTTTGTTGACTTTGAATTGGCATTATGCACCTGCTCCCTGATGATGAGGGGGAGGGGTGTGGGTGCCCTGCATATCCACCTATACTGATGGTTGGACAGGGGGATGATGTTTGCTCTTAAACTGTCTGTAGCACTTTGGCTACAGCTATGGTGTGTGTGTATGTGGTGTAAGTGACCACCATTACGGGGTGGAGTGGGTTGTTGCCTCTGAGATTGAAAACATATGTGAAGACAACCTTGTGATTGGCCTTGATGGATGTGTCTGATTTGTACTCATAGTTAGCCTTACGGTAATTCACCTGTGACCTTATATACTAATTCAGACAAAGGTTGACTTGCTTCCAAGTTGGTGCCTGTTGCTACTTGGCCCTGTACAGCCAATATAACAACTGATTATGTGGTTTGTGTATTGCTTCTGTCCAGCAAGGATGATTGCTCTACCTTGGTGGTGGCAGGTTTTACGAGTAAGGTATGCTGAGTCTATACAGCTATGTAGGTGCTAATATAGCTGTTTCTAGTAGGCATGGACACAAGGCCATAACACAGTTGGACACCTTTCCAATTTTTGCCTGATAATCATGCTTATTCTAGTACCCATGTCTGTGTCAGGTCAATGCAACAACCAATAGCTGTAGAAATTTATGTTTGTTGCTTACACAGAAACTAAGTTTACACACATGTACAACAGGTACAGCTTATTTACCTAACATTTTGCATCCTATGTCTGTTGTTATGAGGGTTCCAGGTACACCTATTCATACATACATACATGTGCACATATGGTTATCTCAAAACCTCCCCCAAGAGACCATCATTCTTGGTGATTTCAGCATTGATTGGAAATATTGCAACAATAACTACCCCACTACCCATATTAATCTCTATGGGTTTACACAAATTATCACCTCATCCACTAGAATTAACAAAACCAATAAGAAAGAAAGTACCTTAGACTGGATACTCATCAATAATCAACCCCAGACCTACAATTCTGGAACCCTCCCAGACAATGTAAGCGACCACTTTCCAACCTATGCTATTAGGCTTAAAACCAACCCACATTCCAAACCCATATTTAGAACAATTAGAACCAAGAAAAACTTCAATCTCGATTTATTCTTAACTGAACTTAAAGCTTGTAATTGGTCCCCATTAAAACAACTTTCCCTTGATGAAGCTGTTGACTACTTCAATGCTAATTTCCTAGCCATCCTTAACCAACATGCTCCTACCCACTCTATTAGGATAAAAACCAAACCTGCTCCATGGCTTTCTAATGAAACTAAGCAAAAACTCCATCTCAGAAATAAATACTGGCACAAATCATGCTTAACTAAGAACCCCATTGACCTCCAAAACTTTAAACAATTGAGAAATGAAACAAAAAAAGCCATAATGTCTGATAAACAAAACTACTACCTACATTCACAGCAATCCCACCATAATAAACCACAAAAATTCTGGGCAAGCATTAATGAACTATTATACCCCGGTCAATCTATTACACCAAACCCACAAGGCTCTGACCACAACAACCCCAAACAAACTGCCAATGCCTTTAATACCTTTTTCACCAAAACTATTCAAACTCTAGCCAGTCAACTCTCTCCACAAAATTCAACCACATCTAAGTCTGAATCCAACCCACCTCCTCCATTTCACTTCCAACCTGTCCCTACAGCTTATATTCTCACCCTTTTACAAAAACTTAAACCTTGCACTCCCTCTGCTGACCAACTACCTGCAGAATACTTACAGTTAGCAGCCAAATCTATTGCCTACCCCATCTCCATTCTCATCAATAGAAGCATTACTGAAGGATACGTCCCCAATCTTTGGAAAGTCTCACATATTATTCCCCTCCATAAGGGGGGAGACTCCACTGACCTTTCCAACTATCGTCCCATAGCCCTACTCTCCCCTTTATCTAAGGTTATGGAAGGTGCATCCATAGGCAATTACTAGACCACCTTCTCCATAATAACCTGCTCTCCAACTCCCAACATGGCTTCAGACCTTCCCACAGCACTACTACTACTGCCCTCCTCTCCTTCATGGACACCATCAACAAAAACCGCAACCTTAACATGCTCTCCTCTGCACTTTTCATTGACTTGTCCAAAGCTTTTGACATGGTAAATCACAATATACTCATAAACATTCTGAAATATCTGTCACTTGACGCACTAGCTATAAAATGGTTACTATCCTACTTAAATAACAGACATCAAGCTGTGCTCTGGAATACCACTCTCTCTACCCAACTACCCATTAATATTGGTGTCCCTCAAGGGTCCATACTAGGCTCACTCCTATTTTCTTATTCATCAATGACCTTCACGAAGCAGTTCCCCAAGCTACATGCATACAATACGCAGATGATTCTACACTTATATGCTCAGCCACATCTGAATCTGAACTTCACTTCCTTACACAGAACTTATTTAGCTCAGTAGAACTATGGTTTACAAAATGCTGTCTCATACTAACCCCCCCCAAAAAAAACTAAACTTCTACTATTTACACCTACCAATAAATCTCCACCAATTGACTTCACTATAGCTTCCAATAATAGCACTGTTATATCCCAGGATCTTACTACCAAATTGCTAGGTATCACCATAGACAACAACCTTAACTTTGACACATATTAATAATATCTTGAAAACAACTAACAGGAAAATAGGCTCTCTATACAGGATCAAACCCTTCCTCACTCCTGCAACTAGAATAACTATCGCCCGCACCCATCTATTCTCTACCCTACTCTATGCCTCTCCCATTTTCACTAACCTGTCAAAAAATAACCTTAAAAAACTAGAAAACTCCTACAACAACATAGCCAGATTTGCCACTGGTAACCCTTTTAAAACACACCACTGTATTAATCTAAAATACCTAGGGTGGCTTGAATTACAGCAACAGCTAAAATATAATCAACTGACCGTTGCCCATAAAATTCTTTATCAACCTGCTAAGACACCCATACTATCTAACCTTATTCATCCCTACAATAACCTGAAATCCCTAAGATCTTCACAAAAAATCCTCATAAATATTAACAAATCAAACAATAGAGCTGGAGACTCTCTCGTCACTAATACTGTTGGGAAAATCTGGAACTTACTCCCCACTGAACTTTCTACACTTCCCTCTATTTCCTTGTTCAAAAGTAAACTTAAGCTCTTCCTTAAAACACATTGGATGTGCCCTTGTACTAAACCTGACTAACCTACATGCTCTCATTACTTGTTTCAACCCCACCTTATATGCTCTAGCTACCAGTTTCTACCTCACTGTCTCAGCTCAGTAACAATCTGATCAGAATTCAACTATCATTCTGCCTCTACTACCTATCCTTACCTATTAGTATACTCTCATAAAAGTTCCAGTCTTCACGATTAGAATTGTCTTACTCAACTTCTATTCCAGTCTTACTTTCCTTTTTTCCCCTTCGTATATCTACAATTATATTATGTGTTTTACTATCAATCTTTCTGAACAGTTAAATTGCAGCCTCATGATAAATTGTATTATGTTTAGTCAATATTTTGTGTTATATACTCTACATACCTGTAACCACTTTTTAGCTAATACTGTTTTAGTTATGATTAATGTAGTCGATCTCATATATGTACTTCTGTAGATATGTACTGTAATTGAACTTTGGAGCTTATCTCCCCGGGCCTCTACTGAAAATGGACATATATCCAGCTAGACTAGCCCGGTCAACAAATGTAAAATAAAAATAAAATAAATAAAATAAATAAATACCTGATATACATTTCTGTTCTTTGTTAGTATGGCACACTGTATTTACACTCTTGCTGCTCAGTCATACCTCTAAACCTGTTAGAGCATGACATCTGGATAATGCCACACATACATGGGGGGCAATGGCCCAAAATTAGTGACACTTTCTTAATATTGCTGTAACACACTTAAGTCATTTGATAGCACAGTAGCCTTTGCATTCACAGAAATACCCTGGAGGATGTCCAGTCTGACACTCATATGTATACTAGTATGTTCTAATGTCAGTCTTCACAGATGTGCCAATGATTTGCCAGACATAACACAACTCTATGAGTAAATGACTACAAATATGAGGGACACATTTAGTCAGTGTGCATAACACTGGACAGTTGAATGGTATGGTATATCACATGCAGTTCAACACACAAGTCTCGACAGTAATTTATTATGCAAATATCCTGTATATGTCTCTCAGATTTGTGAGACAAACATGTGTATCATAATTGTATTCACAGGTAACATATGGATATCTACGACATCCCTGTAGCTTGCCTAGCAGTGTCACAGTCAGTACTGTACAACAGACACTCCAATCATAGTCATGTGAGTCTTTCCTTCCTGGGGTGACTCATGGGGCTGAGCTGTGCTCTATGTCACTGCAGACAGACCCAGATGCTATGGACATAGGTGCTGATCAGCACTATATCTGTACAGCAAGTCTTGTTGAGACATATTTGTTTAACATCTTATATCCCATTATTGCATACCCCCTATTGCATTCCATTACATGCTTACTTGTTTGATATACCTTTTTTCCCCAAGTATTGCTGGTTTGAATTCCAATTCCTGTTTCTATTACTGTCTCTGTCTCTCTCTCTGTCTACACATGTAGAGGTATAGACCTGTTTTTCATAGGCAGCAGCTTGCCATTTGTAGGTAATGCTCATGAGCAGGTGATGGTCTGTGCACCACTTGCTAACTGCATGCATAACAGCTGTTTTGTTATTCCTATAGCCAATTGCATGGCAAAATACTCCTATAATTGAGTATTAAATGTGGGTGTTGCCCCTTTTCCTTGCCTGTGAGGAGGACATCATGGAGGTGTGTGAACAACAGCATCACAGAGCATAGTTGGGGATACTTTTAGCAACAAAACATGTGGAGACAGTCTAACAAAATGGGGGAGAAGGTCCTAGACCTAGGGACAAAATGTGAGTATTGCTGTTATACATTTGGATTCATGCTAGTATCACAGGGTTTGTGTGGACATGGATATTCTGCGTGGGTTTTAGTCTGACAGTGTTATGTGTTTGACATACTCTCAACTGTAAGTCTATCTGCAGAATTGCCAGATGTTTGACCCTTATGTTTGGTCTGTTCCTCTGACAGTTGTCCTTGACAAATCTGTAGCATACCCTGGGTATTTCAGTCAGTAAATGCTAACTTCCATTTGTGTTTTTGACTTCATATCCCTCAGTTAAGATATGTTACAACAAACCCTGTAATACCAACAACTTTCTCAGTTTATAACAACAATATTTCAATTATGCCCCTGTTTTTGGGCCTCTGTGCCCCAATTATGTCAGGCTTTGTCCAGATGTCATGCAGTAAGAGGTTGATAGGTATGGTATATCATTAGTTAGTGCCTTCCTTCCTTCCTGATATCATCCCAGTAATGTAGCAGAATGTCAGACATGTTATGAGGAAGAGACCATATATATATGATGACAGAGCCTGGACATCCTGTGGGAATCTGTACAGTTGAGGGGTCTGTGTATGTGTAGCAATTGTTAACAGACTGTCAGGATTGTGTAGCAGTATTGTGTGTAAATGTTTGCTGCACTGTGTAGGGAGGGAGATACATTTAAGTGTCATGAGTCCTTTTTTATCTGACTGTGCATGCTACTCCAATTTCTGGTGGTCTGCCAGCTGTATATGTTTGTAGGGGCAGACTGAGACATGTTCCATACCACCGCAGGAGTCAGACTACACTGTGACTTGGAGCAGTATATGTAGGGGTAGTGTGTGAGTGTCAAACATTATATTTATGTTCACACAGTCATTATACTCTAATGTTCATTTGGCTCACCAGTATGCCACTCTGACTGTGGTGAAATTGGTTGTGAGTATGCAGGCTCACACCGGTGACTGTTTTTCACTACTGTCACATCCCTGTAGTGCCTGATAAATTTGCAAATGCATGTGTAATTCCCCATAGCTAACTTGGGGTACTGTTGGGTCAGTCTGACTGTAGTTTGGACGGCGCTTGGTGACATGCTAAGCATTGCAGTGTACTTTCGCTAATGTCATGTTATGTCCAGATATTCATAGAATGTCCAGTTGTCTGGCTCATATCTTTTGCCTGCTCCCCATTATGTCTGACAAATCAGTGGGATTATGTGAGGATTTCAGGCACAAACTAATGAGAAGCAAATGAGTCTTGGAGTTGTGCTATTTCAGTCAATTTATCTTAGCACAGACGGTGTTACTGTAGCAACTGTCTCAGCTTATCTAGTCAAGTATTTCAGATATGTCCCTATTTTCATGGCTTTCTCCCTCCACTTTGTCAGGCTTGGTCCAGATTCATTGCAGTTAGAGGTTCTCAGCATACCTCTCAACTGGCTAGATTGTTGCAGAACATCCAGGTTTATTGCTCATATTTTGTCTCTGTTCCACAAATTATTCTAATTTCTCTGTTAAATCACTGTGATAATCTGAGGATTTCTGTCAGTAAATGATGACATAATTTAAGTTCCAGACCTCATATCCTTCAGAACATGTATGCTGAAACAAACCCTGTTACTCAAGCAACTTTCTACATTTCTAAGAGCAATATTTGAAACACGTCCCTAGTTGTGGCCCATTGTCCCCCCATTTTTACAGCATTTGCTCATATTTCTTGCACTAACAGGTTGAGAGGTATGGTTTTGAGATATGAATGCATTACATGTTATGAGCATGTGTGTGTGTGTGTGTGTGTGTGTGTGTGTGTGTGTGTGTGTGTGTGTGTGTGTGTGTGTGTGTGTGTGTGTATGTATATATATATATATATATATATATATGTATATATATAAAAATATATAGATATAGATATATAGCTATATATCTATATGTATATATGTATGTATGTTTATATATATATATATATATATTTTTTTTTTCATATGTATGTATCGCCATACATGTATATCTGTATATGTATATATATATATATATATATATATATATATATATATATATATATATATATACAAAACCTGAGTGATTCCACAGAGCTTTTTCCCTACTATTGAATGACTCTACTGCATGATATCTTTGAAAAAGCATCAGAAATGTTTCCAGTTGAAATGTAGTGGTACATTGCTCTGAGTATACTGTGCAGGGTCCTGGGTTTGAGACTTGGCAGCGCTAATTTTTTTGTTGCTAGGCAGAACAGTGGCTGATGGAGACAGAGTGATGAAAGCAGTTTTAAGCGGTTTAAGTGGGTTTGTGCCGGTTTGTGTTAACGCTAAGCGATGCCAACATACGGTTAACCGTACAAATGCTTAATCCGTTTTGGCTTCACTTAGCATCACGCAAACTCGCTTACTCCTCCGTACTCCCACATACACCACCCTAATTCTTTTAAAAGAAAATGAAATGGGGTTATAAGAAAGTGGTGAGAAAGGGACACGCAGAGGAAGAAACAATATGAATGCTAGCTAGGGGTGTGCAGGACTGGTGTAGGGAAGGTCCATAGCTGTCCATTTGTAATACAGCAACAACTGTGCATTTGTATAGAATTTGGAGGTGAATTTGGATATTCAATACCCAGAGAGAGGGGTGAGGATAACAGAAATGTGTTGTCAAGGCAATTGGACTGGATTACATGTGTCCACTGGACACCTGTGCGAAATGGACAGCTATGTATAGGGTGATGATTGTTTGGGGGACAGATGCCCTTTTTTTCTTTGTTAAGGTGAGAGTGGGATGTTCGGGAAGGATTTTAGGTACATCTAGAGAAGTAGGTTGGGTAGGGAGACAGACAAGACAGACAGGACAGCAGAGAGGGCGAGGTGTATGACACATGCGGGGGGGTAAACTCCTTGGATGGGGAGGGTGTTTGGGTATCAGAGGCCTGTGACTCCCCATATGGATACAGTGGGACCGACATCCCCACATTCAGGTAGTCATGACTGCAACTCCACAGCCCAGATGGTGGCTATGCTGGTAGCTGGATAGGAGGGGCAGCTTGCTACTCAAGGTGCACCAGATGGCCCTCCATCTGACACAGCTGGCCACCCAACTCTGAGCAGATGACACTGTGCACCCTACTGCAGAACTGACGGCAGATAATGGGCTCATCTCCATACCCACCCCTGGTAGTGCAGAGCCTGCAGGAGATGAAGTTCCATGGTGGGTCCCAGACATGCTGGAGCCTGGTGCCATAACCAGATGGGGCAGGACAGGTGGATCTGCTGGGATTGGCCTTCCCAAATGTGCAATGGTGTTGAGGTTTTCCAAGATATATTGGTTAGTCATGACCAAAACATTTCAATATTAGATTTAAAGGCATGCATGAGTGCTCAATTAACCCAAAACAACAGATGTGAAACAGCTGCATAGCAAAAAGAACATATGCATAACTGGAACAACAGTAAGCATTGTAACAGCATACCAGTAACAATGACGGCAACAGGCCACCAACAATGGTATTTGAACAAGGTATGTTAACATGCAACCAATTAATTATATGAAAAATAATGTAACACACTTCCCAACATTAGGTTTGGTAACAACATACCCGTAGTATATGAATAATAATTAGTGATGCAGACGAGGGGTGGAGGGCGAGAAAAAAAGTCCATTAACAACTGTATAGGCCTCTGTTTTTACAACAGTACTGCTCAATACTCTAGAAGTCTGCCCTCACTTTACAACTATCTATGGCCTACCTATGACATACCCATATTTGTGAGGTGGGCCATGTAGAGGGCCTTCTGTACAATGGTGCCCACATGGTGGGAAACTGTCAGGTTGCTACCGACCTCAGTGCACAAGTTGCCTCACACCTGATTGCATGCTTAGTACATCATTACTGTCATACTTAGTGTGAATGACATCTGCCACAGCAGGAGGAGTGATGGCTCTTCTGGCATTCTGTTTGCAGTAATGCTTCTTGTACTGGACACTAATTGCATGAGTGCCTCTTGGGGAATTGCCACATCAGTAGGGGGATGTAAGACAGTGGGCAGCTTGTAAGCATCCATACACCTGGTCAGCCACAGACTACAGCTATTGTCCTGTATCTCGGATACATATATCTCAAACAGTAGAAGCCCCCAGACCAATCTTTGGGTACATCATTGTGGATCAATCTGTTATTAGATGTGGGTTCTACTACTTTGACTGAGTGGCTACTATTATTGGGCCCATTAGCTACCCATATGGTAACCTGTAGGTTGGTGCCTAGCTGTGTAGGATTATGTAGCCTGTCCACCTGGGGATTAGTGTCAGAGGATTGGGCTAGGTGTAGGTAGGCATTGCTCACCATCTTCCCCTCATCCCTGTTCTTGTTGTCCACTGCAGAGAGGTCAATCAGGTTTCACAGGCCTGATCTCCCTTTGACAATACCATGGTGTGTGGGACCAGGCATTCTGATATTTCTGATGTCCATCTTCATAATAACCTTGATATTGCCTCCCATACCCTTGTAGAGCAGGCTAGTTAGGCTGATGTGCACCATATTGGCTGGGTTGGTGGATTGCTCTACCTTTTTGTATAGGGATGACAGTGGCTGCCCTCTGTGCAGATGGGATGACATCAGTGCTCAGGCTGTGGTTGCTACAGTGTGGAATGGATCTGAGATGCCATGCCTGTGTTCATGTGGGATGCAGCCAGGGATATTATCATGACAATGGAGACCTCTGTGTGTTGCCTTAGTAGGGGCATTATGGACCTACTTCCTGATGATGAGGGAAGGGGGGCAGGTGCTGCACATGCACATGTGTACCACTGGGGGGACAGGGGGTGGTGTTTACACTTCACCTGTCTGCAACCGGTTACCTATATCTATGCCATATGTGCATGTGGGGTTACTGACCACCACTACAGAGCAAATTTGTGTTTTGCCTCTGGAACTGTAGACACATGTGTGGAAGGCCTAGTGATTTGCCTTGTTGGATGTGTCTGATTTGCACCTAAAGACAGCCTTAGGGTACATCATCTGTGCCCTTATTTGCTTGTACAAACCAAGGTGACATAGCTTCCATTGAGGCACCAGTTCCTTCTTGGCCCGTCCAGCAATTGTTTCCACCTATTCTGTATTTGTGTATTGCTGCTGTCCACCACAGGTGTTTACGCTAGCTTGGGAGATGATATTGTCCTGTCAGGTACTGCTGAGTCCATACAGCTATGTGGGTGCCCACATAGTATTGTGGTGTGGGCTTGGACAGTGCTGCAAGTTCCAACAAAAGGGACGTTATCTGTACATCTACTTCTACCTACATTTAGGGGATTTATAGTCATTTGTGTACAGTGCATTCTGTTTGACACTGTAAAGGGGGGTGGGGAGCCAGGGAGATGGTGACCTGAACAGTGATGCCTATGTTGTCAGATATTACCAAGGGGGATGGCACTGTAGGAGTGTTACAGTGGCTACTCATATTGGTTATGACCAGGTAGATGAGATTCCCACCTGCCGTAGGAATCTTGATGGGCTGATCCACTGATTTGCCATTGACAAAGCAGAGAAAGCTATGTGTGCATTCATGTTCAGGTGGCATAGGTCAGGCACACTATGGTTGGGTATTTGAAGTCACCCAGGAGTAGGGTAGATGATTGAATCCTGACAGATTTCAGCAGATCCCAATAGGTGTGGTGGGTGTCTACAGTCATGGTTGGAGGCCTGTAGCTAGCTATAATTTGAGTAGTTGTTTTGCCAGCTGTTAACTGCACTCGGGATGCCACCCATGTGGCATACTGTTTGGCCAGCCTGGAGGTGTGTATGTGTATGCTAATGTTCAACACTCCACCTCCTGTGTCTTTGCAGGCCTCCATTTGGGGTCTAAATGTATGATGGGATGTGACCTGGCATGGTTGGTGTGCCTGCACAAATGTCAGCATCCTACAGGACAAGGTACGCTTGCATTGACAAGGGTGTCATGATAAGACACCTAGCTCCTGTTAGAGCAAGACATCTGCACAAAGGCTCACATCAGTGATGGGAAAAGGCCAGTAAATAGTGTCACTTTATGACTCTAGCTGAAACTCACTTATTTGCCAGCAAAGACAGTGTCACACTCACAGGTGTACTCTGCAGAATGACATCTGACAATGAAATGTATGCTAATTTATTATGACTTCAGACTTGTATGGGTTGCCAGTGATGTGCCAGAGAATACACAACTGTCTAAGGCATTGACTACAAATATGAGGCAGTCATGCGGTCAGTCTGCAAAACTCTGGACAATTGCCAGATATGAACTCACTATATCACATACAGTTCAACACACACATCTACACCTGTCATGTAGTATGCACATACTCTATGTACATCTCTTACATTTGCAAGACAAGCATATGTATCAGAGTAGCATTCACAGGTGACATATGAATAATTACAGCATCCCAGGTAGCTGGGGTTCCAGTGACACACTCAGTATTGGACAACAGAGACTCCATTAGTAGTCATACATGAGCTGACCTTTGCTGGGGTGACTCAGGGGCCAGAGATGTGCTCCATGTCAATGCAAGCAGGGCAAGCAGTAATGGCCATAGGTGCTGGACAGCAGCATATGAGTCCAGCAGGTCTTGTTGCGGCCTACTGTTTAATGTCCTATTTGACATTACTGCATTTCCCCTTCTGTATTACACTACATGCTTACATGATTGACATACCTGTTATAGTGATCAGGAGTTCCCTCACAACAATGCAAATGGTTAGGTTTGTGTAGTCGCAGTCTGTCTTTGTATAGATGGGTTGGGACTTGTGTTGCATAGGCAGCAGCTTTCCTTTTGTATGTACTGCTCATGAGCAGGTGATGGCCTGTGCACCAGTCAGTGTCTCCCACTTGCTACTTTCATCTAGAGCAGCTGTGTTCTTTCAATTTGCTAATGCCATAGCAACACAGTGCTATAATTATTCCCCTTCATGTGTGCCTTGCCCATTTTCCTTGCCTGTGTGGAGGACATTATGGAGGTGTGGGGGCTACAGCTTCACAGGCAGTAGGTGAGAATACCTCTCAGGAGAGGATACATTGACACAGCCCAGCAACATGGGAACCAAAGCTCCAGCACTGGGTGCAGATTGTAAGTCAATATTGCTGTTATACACACAAAGAGTTGCTAGTTTAACAGGGTTCATCTGGACATGCATTTTCCGTGTGACTTGACGTCTGACAGTGATATGTCTCTCACATACCTCTCAACTGTTCTGATGTCCACATACTGCTCAGGGGTTCACCTGTTATGTTTGGTCTGTTCTTCAGACAATGTCTGTTTTTGTGGGAGCAGTAGGATAATGTAAGGATTGTAGACAGCAACTGTTGCCATCCATTGGTGTTTCAGAATCATATCCTTCAGGGATGTTATGTTATAACAAAGCCTGTGACACTGTCAACTGTTTCAGTTTGTAACACCATTATGTGAGATATGTCCCTCTTTCCGGCCCCCTGTCCCTCAAGTATGTCATGCTTTGTTCAGATGTCTTGCAGTAAGAGGGTCAGAGGTATTTGATATCATTATTTATTGACTGCACTCAAGGTATCATCCCTTTGACTTAGCAGACTCCTGGAAGAGGTATGCGGCAGTGGCCATGAATATGTTTCCACACCCTGGACATTCTGTGGAAATCTGTACATATGAGAGTTATGTATGTCTGGTCATTATAAAGTGACTGCCAAGATTGTGTAGCAGTGCTGTGTGTAGATGTTTGGTTGGGTAGGGAGAGTAGCAGATGTGAGTGCCACAGATCCTTTTTCTATCTGACTATGCATGCTGCTATGACTGCTGGTTGTCTATCAGGTGTGTATGTTTGTAGGGACAGACAGAGAAAGGTCCTGTAACACCTCAGGATTCCCAGTACACTGTGAGTTGGGCTAGTATCTGTCAGTGTATTGTGTGACTGGGAATCAGGATATGTTCATTCAAACAGTCATTCTATTCTAGAGTTCATCTGGGGTACTGGTATGTTGCTGTGACTGTGGTGGAAATGGTTCTGGTTGGACATTGCTGATTTTCCCTACAGTTCCATCCCTGTAGTGCATGATATATTTGGCTAAACATGAGTTGATTTGGGTTAGTGTTGTGTTGGTCTTACACTGGTCCCTAAAGTGCTGGGTGAACTGGTTGGCAGCTGTCATGTGTTTTTCCATTCTGTTACATGACTGCAGTCATACCTCCACACTGTCCAGATGTCTAGACACTGTCCTGATGTGTGGTTCATATGTTTTGTCTGTTGGCCACAGCAGTTGTGGGTTTCTGAGAAATCACAGGGATGACATGAGCATTGACATCAGTAAATTTTGACATTCATTTGTGTTTCAGACCTGGAATCTGTCTGACATTGTATGTTAAAGCATACCATGCCACTCTAGCAGACGTCTACGTGTATGCCAGCCATATTTAAAAAAATGGCACTATTATTTGCGCTTTATCCCCCCATTTTGTCGGGCTTTTTGCAGATTTGTTGCAGTAAGAGTTTGGTTATCTGTCTATATATCTCTGTATAAATATATATATATATATATATATATATATATATATATATATATATATATATATATTGGTATGTATATATACATATATATGTATATAACAGTACTATGGATATATAATTCACCCTTATGTTGAATGACTGTTGTGCATGATATGTTTGTGAAAACATTAAAAATTCCAACAGCTCAGTGGTGTAGATCTATGTTGCTGTGATTGTTGTGCACAGTCTCCTGGGTTCCAGACTAGGAAATGATTACTTTTTTTTAATTTATGTTAAATGACCAGAATGAATTATATGTTTGTAAAAGCATTACAGATTTCTACACCTCAGATGGTGTAGTGGCATTTTGCTGTGATTGCAGTGCACAGCATCCTGAGTTCAAGACTTGGCAGGTCTGATTATTTTGTTGCTACGCAGAGCAAGGGATGATGGAAACAGAGTGACTGAGTCATTTTTAAGCAGTTGCAAGTGGGTTTGGGTGGTTCTGTGCGATGCTAAGCATTGCTAAGAGATGTTTAAACCTAATTAGCTTCACTTAGGACCGCTTGCTCCTGCTTATACCTGCGCTAATCTTCTTTAGAGAAAAGAAAAGAGGGTGATAGGAATGTGGTGAAATGGGCGCAAGCAGAGGATAAGACATTATGAAAAGCAGCTAGGAATGTGCAGGACAGATGTAGGAAAAGACCATAGCTCTACATTTCTTCGGCAGCAAAAGCTGTGAATTACATGTGTAGAATTTGGAATTTACAGCCTCACACCCCACAGGGAAGGGTGTTGATGACAGATATTTGCAGAGTAATCTGTGGGTTGATTGATCAGTTTCACTGTACATGGGGGAAAAATGTAGAGCTGTGTATGTGGCAATGTTTTTTTGGGGGTGACAAATGCTCTTTTTTTTAAGGTGAGAGTGGGATGTTGGGAAAGGGCTGTAGGTATGTTTGGAGAGGTAGGTTGGGTGGGATAGGTTGCATTTGCAGACAGACAAGACAGACAAGACAGCAGACAGGGGTGGTATATGACACATGAAGGGGGTAAACACCTTTGACGTGGAGGGTGGTTGGGAATCCAAAGCCTATTAGCCCACAAATGGATACAGTGGGACTGAGGTCCCCACCCATGGGCAGTCACCACTGATACTTCACAGCCCTGAAGGTGGCTATGCTGAGGGCTGGACAGCAGAGGTGGCCTGCTCCTCGAGGTGCACCAGGCGGACCTCAATCTGGTGCAGCTGCCCACCCAACTCAGCTTGGATGGCGCTGCACACCAATCCCCAGAACTGACTGTGGGTGACAGGCTCCTGTCCACTCTCCCACTCCCAGAGGGGGACGGGCCCCATTCCCTGAGGCAGTTCCACCCAAAGGTGGTGCAGGACCAGTGGATGAGGAAGTCCCAGGTTGGGTCCCAGACATGCTGGGGCCCAGTGCCACAGCCAGATGAGTCAGGACAGGTGTATCTGCTGGGATATGCCTTCCCAAACATGCTATGGTGTTGAGGTTTTAAAAAATATGCTGGTTAGTCATGAACAACACATTTTCAGATTAGTTATGACAGCATGCATGGGTGTTCCAGTTAACCCATAAAACAGATTTGGAACAGTTAAATAGCAAAACAAACACATGCATAAAAGGAACAACAGTATGCATTGTATCATCATCCCAGTAACATTGACCACAACAGACCACCAACAATGATAATTGAACAAGGTATGTTAACATGCAACCAATCAAATATATGAACAATGATAGAACACAAGTCCCAACATTAGGTTTGGAGTAAAACATTCTCATAGTATATGAATTATTGTATTGATCCAGATTGGTGGGGGGGGGGTCCATTAACAACTGTTTATGCTTCTATTTTCCACAACAATACTGCTCAATACTCTATGGGTCTGCACTCACTTTACATCTGTCTATGTAGCACAAACATACATATTAAACTGTAAACAAACCTCACTCTTGATACAGGAACCAACTGTAAAAAGTGAAATGTCCAAAAAAAGCAGCACAGGTTCCAGGCACAGCTGAACGCAACAATATTTAATGAAAACACGAAGAAACAGGGGTAAGCGCTTTCACGGATCAAAACTCTGCTTCATCAGACCATAATAGAACATTACAACTGTTGCTCAATATTTAAATGTGATACAGCCAATGAAATTCACACTTAGAAATGATGCAATAATTAGGGTTACTTAATTCATACATAGATAATAAAGGTTAATAAAACTACCTAAACTATTTAATATTTTAGCTATTCCTACTAAATGACTAATATAATATTTATACAACAACACTGTAAAATAATAATACATATTATGATATAGAATATATGATTAAGTCATAAAAACACAAGGAGACTTAGTTGACATGAAAATAAAAATAAAAATAAACAGGAGGCCCAGTTGTCAGGGTACCACCTACAAAATAACTAAACTGGGCTAGTTAAAACTCATTAATGCTTCAAAGATCTAGCTCTTAAGAATGGTTTCAGTGACAAGCATTAATGAGTTTTAACTGGAACCTGTGCTGCTTTTTTGTGCATACCTATTAAACTGTCAGCCTGGAATGGTATGGGGCAAACTGTGACAACTCTGGGTACATGACTAGAGGGGACTCATACATGTCAGGGTTACATATCTGGCACAGGAGGGGTACCCTGAAGTGCTGTTATGTGAGTGCGCTACTGGCATACTTCAACTGATTTCCTATCTGTGTCCAAGGTTATTGGCAGCAGTGACCACTAGCTGTGACAGCGTGACACCTGAGAGACATGTATCAGGAAGAGTGCATGGTGTATGTTCCTATCCTGCTGTCATTTGCAGGCATGTGGTGGGACAGTTGAACAGTTGTACACAGTTTATTAGTATACCCTTCATACAGCTACTACCAACATTTCCTTACCTGTACAACCTGTGGAGAAAATACCTTAACACTTTTGACTGTTTTTATATTTATTCCTGATTCTTTGTGTGTAGATATGCACACATCTTAGTACCACTCCCTGGATGTGAACCATGTCTGGGTATGCAAAATAAACAACTAAGCTATTTCTCATCACATTGAGCTACTGGGCATCTGCTGTTTTTTGTTTCACTGGTTTCTACATAATAGTCTCTTGGTTAGACAGTCTGAACTTGTAATCCTGATATGCAGGCATGACAGTTATTGTACTATGCATTACTCCTTTGGATTATTACAAACTGGAAAGCAAAGGTTAACTCAAGGCAATGCTGGATGGAACAAACTTTGAAACTTTACACATTACTACTTCAGAGCTTAGTGCAGTATATATTTCACATTTCAGTTATATCTTGTTTTACAGCTCCACCATCTACAGTTTTTCTTACAGCTGGTTCACAGAACAACCTCAATTAATGTATGCTGTCCCAGCCACATTTGCTATGAAAAACCTATATACATTCTATATGTCTACAACAACATATCAGAATAAACACAACAGTTTTTTGTAGGAATCTTTATTGCACATCAAAATTAGTTGGTCAAACGTTTTTTATTTATTCAGTTCACACAGTAACAGTATACCTAATAGCAGCAAGCATTGTACTCCTCAGCAGTATGTCGGCATGGGCGTTTACATTCATAGCTGTCAGAGAAATATATATTAATGTATGTGTTTAGTGCTTATTAGAAGCTAAAAGGGTTAACACATTTCATTCTATTTTATGTACAGCTTAGTATGAAACTACAATATTCTTTTCTAGAATGACAATATGCTTTCTGAAACTGCAAGATGCTCTCTGACCTAATATTTGCTAGCACAGCAAAATTCATGTGTATGCCTTTTGGAAATATACTGAGAAGCAGGTGATTATCTGCTAGGTCAGGAAATTAATGAAGAGAACAATACTGTTTTTTATAATGTTACTGAACTTGAACAATCAGCTCTGTTCGTGTTATGAGAACATGCACAGCTGCAGAAGAACTAGATACAGTTAAACAAATACTGCTTGAAGAAATTAACTATAATCTGTACATGCTTTGTGCTCGAATTAGCCATAGTACCTTGAATGGTAACATTGCATAGTGAGAAGTTGTATCTGACCAGTGGTCATCAAGGCCACGTTGTTTTTCTTAGGAAGTTTTTTCATAAACTTGATATGCCAGCAGAAAATCATGGACAAACAGCTGCTATGAAATAATATTGAAAGAACTTGTGATTTGTTACATCATCTTGGTAGGCAATGCCTTGTAAGAAATGTATAAGAATGGCTTCACTTCCTGATTTTAGTTAGACAAACTCTGTATTAGCATGTTTTTGTCTCCTTGCTGCAAGATTAAAGTGACTTAACCTGAACCTGCTGTGTATTGATCTTTCTGAAGTTGTTTTTTCCTTTGACAGATTGGTCCTTTGGACCGGAAACTCTCACTTTGCCTCAGGTCAGATGGGCCAGGTGGCATGAAACTGTACGGGGAAGAAACCACATCGGTTCTTCTGCACTGAAAGACCTCCGACTGAATTGTCATTCAAAACAGGCCAGCCACTGTTGTGATCTGCGACTGGAGGATGAGTTATCACGCGAACCAGAGACGGTCAATCACGGAGGCTCAGGTAAGGTGAGATTTACCTTTTTTTTCTGTTTTAGATCAGGGACTTGATTTGTGTCATCTGTCAGGAGATTTGTTTTGTACAAGTCAGGGACAGGAAGACTGCAGTCTTGTCATAGATCAGGGAAACAGAATAGGTAAGGCAGTTATTCTAGATAAACTGTGAAAAAGAGAAAACTGTGGTACCGCGTAAAATAAGAAGGGTTACGTAACAACTCAAATGTTAAAATAAAATGAGAAATAAGTGCACAAAAAGATCCCAAGGTCCGCCATTAACTGAAGATGCAAAATATATGCAATTACAATGTGCCGACAATGTTAGGTACTATACAAAATGGGTTAATAAATATGAATTTTATGGCAAATTAGAAAAATCATCACTTATTAAACTTGTCAAACAGCTTAAAACTGACACAAAAGGTCAGGTAAAAAAGCAATGTCAATTAAGCATTCCTCAGGCACACAGGTGGATTGAGGAAGCAAACCGTAGGGAACAAAAGAGTAATAATTCAAAAGCAATGTTTCTAGATAAAGAGGATAATAACTTGGTAATAGCATCAGCCCCTCCGCCTCCTCCACTTCCCCTACCAGAATATGAAGTGGGTGGACAAGTTGGTCCACCTCTGCTATATCCGGCTGTCCCCGCAAAGTCAAAACTGTTTGTCAGAGATCCCATCGAGACTAGGTCTCGAACACGTAACTTAAGAGGGGATATTGAATATCAAATAAATGAAAATTCACGAGCTATGAGTGAAGAAGAAATGTGTCCACTCATAGAAGTACCAAATCCTCAGGCAGGACAGGAAGGGCAGGAACCAACTCTCCTAGTATATAGACCATGAACACCGGAAGATATCCGGAAAGCCACAGAGGGAATTCCCCATCCAAAAGTTAATTTTAGAAAATTCTTAGAAGACTTACAGGGCATGAGGTTAAGTTATCATTTAAATGGAGAAGAAGTAGAAAAAGTAGTCAGACAAATCATAGGTCCAGATTGGCACATGATCAGTGGCAACTGGAATCCCCGTGATGCAGAACACAAGCCACTCCCACATAGCAACGCAGAGCTGGATAACAGAGTGAAAGGTCTGACAGACCGAATCTCTGAGAAATGGAAACCTAGGGCAGACTGGACTTGCATTAATCAATGCATCCAACAGGAAAGTGAAACTGTTGACAGATATTATGCTAGATTATTAGAATGTTTTAATAACCATTGTGGAATGCAGGTGCCTGAAGACCAAACACATGATTCCCCATATGAGCAGCAGCTAAAGAATGCATTTTTGAAAGGCAGTATTGCACCCATTAGCAGCTTTATTACAAAGCACATGGTAGATCACCGTACAAGTAGATTACAGTCATTACTTGAATATGCAAGACATGCCGAAAGGCATTTTAATAACAAAAAGAAAAAAGAAAACCCAAGTATTTGCTGTAGAGGATGGAGCAGAAGTTTTTGTAGTACAGTCGGGAAAAAGGGGCAAGAAAAATGCCCACGGAAACAAACAATCTGATAAACGATCAGAAGAGTTTGAAGAAAGAAAGAAAAGGGGTGAATGTTTTAAGTGTGCAAAAAAGGGACATTTGGCAAGGGATTGCAAGCAAAACAAGAAGGTAGCCATGGAAGATAAAGAGGGTGAGGACTGATTATATGATAGTCAAGAATCACTGGAAAGGAATAACCAAGAAAAGATAAATGCAAATGTGATAGAAGGAATAGAGAATGTGACAGAAGAAATAGTGGAAGTGCAGGAAATCACGGATAGTGAAGAAAGTGAAATTTTAGACTTAGCATTATTGAGCCTAGAGCTCTATTTGGCAGACACGAAACCGGAAGTTACACTTCTGGTAGAGGGAAGGGAAGTTAAATTGCTGTGTGACTCAGGGGCATCACGAACCCTAATACATCCTTCCAAACTACCAGAAAATTCAGAATCGTTTGATTACATATTAGTGAAAGCAGCTAATGGACAGCTGTATCGACAGCCACTCTCCCATAACATAGCAATAACTGACCCTGTTTCAGGGATGACCCAGAAAAGCAAAATTGTTGTTTCTGCAAAATGCCCAGTAAACCTTTTGGGCAGAGACCTTATGCAGATATTTGGCATAGCAGTAGTTCCGACTATGCAGGGTATGGAAGCACAGCGACAAATGGATACTTTTGTAGTGCAACTGGAGAGTGAAACATTTTATTGGTACAGCCAGGACTTGGTTACGACTGGTCCAGGGGCAGTAACCGAAGAACTGATGAATGTAGCCATCAGTAAGACCCCCTCCCTTGACACTGATAAACAGCATTTGTTACACTGTACTCTGTATTACTGTAGCACACCAGGACCTGATAAGGAATATGAGCAAAAACTGTTTAGAAACCATGCCAACAGATTAGTATTACGTAATCTGTACTGGGACACAGAAGGGAACAGTGTAGTTAGCTGTTCGTTGCCCCAGGAATTCTTACACTTTATAAATCTAATTGATTACCACATGTTAGTTTAACTAAAGACAAGAATGTGAAATGGGCAGACTTAGGAGAAAAAGTCACAAAGTGGGAAAAACAGAGTTAGAACTGTCAGAACTGGGAGTACAAAAGCAGAAGTTAAACTGGATAACACAGACACACCCAGCTGTACACTTGCAGTCAAGCGAGGACAGCTGAGTAGCACTCTTACTAGAAGAGGAAGAAAAAGCCTTACGAGTCATACCAGAAACTCTCTGGTCAACAGGAAAATCAGATGTAGGACTTATTCGTACAGCAGGACCAGTTACTATCATGCCAAAATCAGCATTTAGACCACAGAAGAGACAATATCCCTTAAGAAAAGATGCAGAAGTAGGAATCAAACCTATAATAGCAGCTTTACTTAAGGAAGGAGTACTGATAGAATCTCCCGATTCACCATGTAACACACCCTTATTTCCTGTCAGGAAAGCAAACGGAGAATGGCGTATGGTCCAAGATTTACAAGCTGTAAATGACGCAGTAATACCTAGAGCACCTATGGTGCCAGATCTACACACCCTGTTGAATAATTTAAAGCCTCAACAGAAGTATTTTTTCTGTGGTAGATATTAGCAATGCATTCTTTTCAATACCAATACACCCTGACAGCCAACATTGGTTGCATTTACATTTCAGGGGAAAAGGTACACATATACGAGACTACCACAGGGGTATTGTGAAAGCCCAACAATATTCGCACAAGAAATGGCAAGTAACTTGGCGGGATTTATCCCACCGAGAGGCAGACAGATTTTACTTTATGTAGATGATATCCTGCTGGCAGCCCCCACCCAGCAAGAATGCAGAGAAGATACCATAGCATTACTACAATTTCTAGCCACTCAAGGACATAAAGTAAACAAAAACAAATTGCAGCTTTGGAAAAAGCAGGTTAAATACCTGGGATATGTGATATCTAAAGAAGGCAGAATATTAGATGAAGAGAGAAAAATAGCAATTTTACAAGCACCCAAACCAACTACCAAGAAGGAAATTATGTCCTTCCTAGGTACAACTAATTTCTGTCAGAGTTGGATTCTGAACTATGCTTTGGAATCTGCTCCACTGACTGACTTGATATACAAGAAGCCTATGGCAGCACAAGATTTATTACAATGGACACCAGAAGCAGCGTCAGCTTTCTGTAGATTAAAGCAATTGATAGCGTCCTCATTAGTTTTAGGATTACCAAACTATCATAAATGTTTTTTCCAAACCGTAGATTGTAAACAAGGTTATATGACATCAGTGTTAACACAGCAAATGGGGACAAGCAACGTCCCATAGCTTACTATTCATCACAGCTGGACCCAGTGGTGCGATCCCTGCCCCACTGTGTACAAGCAGTAGTCATAGCTGCAATGGCAGTGCAGGCTTCTGCCTCAGTAGTGTTGTTCCACCCTCTCACATTGAGAGTGCCTCATGCAGTCGCAATTATTTTACTGCAAGAAAAAGTAGCATATCTTTCTCCTGCTAGACATCTTTCCTGTATGACTATACTGTTGAGCCAACCTCATATGATAATTGAATGGTGTACAACTTTGAATCTGTCTACTTTGCTCCCAACCCCTGCGGATGGCACACCACACAGCTGCCTGCAGGAGATTGAGCAAAAGACACTACCTAGAAAAGATCTTACGGATGTTCCCTTGGATGATCCCGAGGTGACATATTATGTGGACGGCTCATGCAAAAGGGGTCCCACAGGACAGAATCTAGTAGGATATGCAGTAGTTTCTGATACTGAGATTTTAGAAGCAAAATCTTTACCACACAACTTATCTGCACAAGCAGCAGAATTGATTGCCTTGACACGGGCATGAACCTTAGCAAAGAGTAAATGTGTAAATATTTTTACTGACAGCCAGTACGCTTTTTCTACTGTACATATTTTTGCGCAGCAGTGGAAGAATAGAGGAATGATAACATCTACAGGCAAACCGATTAATCATGTGCAGTTTATTTTGGATTTTTTAGAATCTATTCAGTTACCTCAGAAAGTAGCTATTTGTAAATGCGTAGCTCATACCAAGCAACAGGATAGTATTTCAAAAGGTAATGCGAGAGCTGATACAGCTGCAAAGCAGGCAGCTTCAGCTTCAGAAGTATTTCTTTTGAGTGAGGAGTTACAACCCTCTGAGATTTTAGATTTAGAAATGTTGAAAACAATGCAGACACTTACTACGAATGTAGAAAAACAGAAATGGATAAAACGAGGAGCAATTCTTGAGAAAGGGCTGTACATCTCCAAAGAAGGAAAACCGATATTGCCATCTAACTTGTTTAGATATGCAGCTTTGTTGAGCCATGGGCAGTGCCATGTCTCAACAGGGGGGATGGTACAGTTAGTGAATCGAGTGTTTACACCATATGGGTTTATAAACTACACTAAAAATTTTTGTGCGGCATGTCATGTTTGTAATAAACATCATGCACAAGGGGCATTGAAACCTAAGCAAGGGAGTTTCCCTAAACCGCCATACCCATTCCATACTATTTGTATGGATTTCATAGAACTAAACAAATGCGAAAATAAGAAGTATTGTCTTGTCATTACAGATATGTTTTCCAAATGGGTGGAAGCTTTTCCAACTAAAAATCCAGATGCAGCTACTGTTGCGAAAATTCTTGTTAAAGAAATTATTCCTAGATTTGGCATACCAGAAAAGATCTATAGTGACAATGGCACACACTTTGTAAATCAAATTAAACAACAGTTGAGTCGATATTTCGGAATTTCCTTGAAAAACCATTGTGCATACCACCCACAATCTGCAGGATTAGTAGAGAGGCATAATGGAATTTTGAAAAATAAGCTTAGGAAATTAATGAGTGAAATACAAAAGAACTGGGTGCACTGCCTGCCTCTGGCACTGTTGAGCATGAGAACTGTTCCAAATGCAAAAGGGTTAACTCCTTTTGAAATACTGTTTGGGAGGGCATATTATATACCTCAGTGGAAACCTCTCATGCCTGCAGTCCAGGAGGCTGACAGTTCACTTGCAGAATATATGAGACAACTTTTAAGTAATAAACAACTTTTGCAGTTAAATTCTGTTTCAGATAAAGGACAAACCAGACCATCGGAAGCAGCAGTAGTCCCAGGCACGTGGGTCTGGGTGAAAGTCATCAAGAGAAAAAATTGGACATCACCGAAGTGGGAAGGGCTGTACCAAGTGCTACTGTCAACACCCACTGCAGTCAAGATCACAGAGCGAGCATCCTGGATTCATTTGACACACTGTAAACTGGTTAAGAACTTTGAACTGGACAAAACCCTTGTCACTGATACACAACAAGAATGAAATGACCAGATATAGAGAAAACAGGAATGCAGAACAACCCCAGAAGTATTGCATGATCATCCTGTTAACTATACTGATAACAATGATCTTTTTGCTGTGGCCTTTCCTTTTTCCAGCCACACGAGCTGAACCAAAGAAACACGATGCATTGCTCATAGACTGGCATCCAAACTTTAACACTTACCAAGCAATTAAATATGTGTATGCTGAAACTTTTAATGTTTCGAATTGCTGGATTTGCACAGCTATACCGACAGCATACGGGGATTATTAATGACTGCTGTCCCCCTAGGGGTCAATGAGACCTGGGAAAATTTGATTTTTGATACCACAACTGTAAAATCACAAGACAAAATAGCATTGTACCTGCCTGTTACACAAAAGGGAATTGTGTGTTTTTACAAAAATGATACTGTTCGGGTAGGTTGGAGTAATTGTAATGTGACTGTTCCTTACAAATGTTATACCAAAGCTAATAATGCAGGTTATATTTGTGATACAAACTATGACTCATATCTTGAATCAATGCACAAAACAATTGATAACATACAACGTAATCCTGTTCTTTTTAAACAACTATCTATTATTGATAAGAAAATGTTTCATGCAGGGCAAGTGTATATTAATACTAAAGTAGAGAATTGTTATTTTGTTTGTGGGGAAAAAAGCATACAAATGGTTACCTGAGAACTGGTCCGGCAGTTGTTTTATGGGTTACCTGGTTCCGGCCATACGACACACTGCAGTTTTGCCTCAGGGAAGAATTCAAAATGTCAGAGAGGTCACCAAGAAAACCGAAAACCCAATCAAAAGGCCTGAAAATCCAGTGGGACAAATTGAAGCAGACTGGAGAAACCATAATTCCATGAAAAACAAAGATAAACTGACACACGTGGATTTGAGTGACACTATTATATCATGGGCAGGTATAGCCCCTGCATGTGGCACAGTGAAATCGATTTGGGAGCTGAGAAAACTGTCCAAACTTCTCGAAGTTATGAGTAATGCAACTTTTTCTGCTCTCGAATTAGTAACTGATGAAGTGAATGCTATGAGAACTGTGGTGCTTCAAAACCGCATGGCTCTCGACTTCACCCTAGCGGCGAAAGGTGGTACGTGTGCTTTAATAAAAGAGGAGTGCTGTTTGTATATTCCTGACAACCAGCATGAGATAAACGACCATCTTGAGGTGATTCAGCAAGTGTCGGCCATGACCAAACCAGGCCCAAACCCACTGACGGACTTTTTCCAGAATTTGTTTGGGGGGTGGGGTAGCATCCTAATGAACATCCTGATTGCCATTTGTGTAGGATTACCCCTATTAGGAGTGTGTGTTTGTTGTGGTATTCCCTGCATGAAAAGATTAATCAAAGATTTTATAGACATATCAGTTTCTGAGACTTTGTATCAAAGTACTGAAATTGAAGAATTGTTGAAAAGTGAAACACTTTCATAAGTTTAAACTGAATGACTCTCTTAACTGCAAATCTTGAACAGAAGAGGTTAGGAGAAGAAGCAAACTGTTTATGCTTTTGAAAATAGAATAAAAAGTATTAACGGGGGGAAATGTCAGAGAAATATATATTAATGTATGTGTTTAGTGCTTATTAGAAGCTAAAAGGGTTAACACATTTCATTCTATTTTATGTATAGCTTAGTATGAAACTACAAGATGCTTTTCTAGAATGACAATATGCTTTCTGAAACTGCAAGATGCTCTCTGACCTAATATTTGCTAGCACAGCAAAATTCATGTGTATGCCTATTGGAAATATACTGAGAAGCAGGTGATTATCTGCTAGGTCAGGAAATTAATGAATAGAACAATACTGTTTTTTATAATGTTACTGAACTTGAACAATCAGCTCTGTTTGTGTTATGAGAACATGCACAGCTGCAGAAGAACTAGATACAGTTAAACAAAGGCTGCTTGAAGAAATGAACTATAATCTGTACTTGCTTTGCGCTCGAATTAGCCATAGTACCTTGAATGGTAACATTGCATAGTGAGAAGTTGTATCTGACCGGTGGTCATCAAGGCCACGTTGTTTTTCTTAGGAAGTTTTTTCATAAACTTGATATGCCAGCAGAAAATCATGGACAAACAGCTGCTATGAAATAATATTGAAAGAACTTGTGATTTGTTATGTCAGCTTGGTAGGCAATGCCTTGTAAGAAATGTATAAGAATGGCTTCACTTCTTGATTTTAGTTTATACAAACTCTGTATTAGCACATTTTTGTCTCCTTGCTGCAAGGTTAAAGTGCCTTAACCTGAACCTGCCGTGTATTGATCTTTTTGAAGTTGTTTTTTCCTTTGACAATAGCCCTCTCTACTGCAGCTGTAGGGGAGAAAAACAAACATTATGGATATCTGTCTATCACATTCTCAGGTTTGTATTTGCTACAAACTACTTGATAGTGATACTTCCTCACTACTGAAGCATTCTGTGTCCATGCATCTTGGATCCACTGGGCCAAGAGTGTCCCCTACCTCTGCTTTAGGGCAGTATAGTGGTGCCATACCTGCTCACCAGTCCTGGGGATAACAGTAGCACTGGTGAGATCCCATGCGAGATGGTCCCAGGCCTCCACTTTTTATTGTGAGCCCTGGTACTGGCCCTGCAGCAGTATCTCATCATTGTTTTCAACAAGGAGTCCAGCCATGACCCTGGACTCCTGAATGCTCCAGCGCTGTTCCTGAAAGCGTGCTCCCTCTCCAATGCCAGATATTTTCCTGCAGAGATCAAACTAAACAGATTATCCCACCTGTACAGTTGCAATAAGGCCATATTCCTGTCCTTTGCCATCACTGGACCATTTTAAAAATGCTGAGCACAGCTTAGCAGTGCGCAAATCCACTAAGCTGAGTTAAACACTGCTTAAAGGGGTACTTGCTGAGCACTGCTTAACAGTGCACAAATCTGCTTAGCTGAGCTACCTGCTGCTTTGCAATCATGTCTAAGTGAAGCTTGAACAGCTGAGCATTGCTGACCATTGCACATGTTTAATTTTAACAAAATATCAGAATAATGACTTCATTCAGTAGGTGTATATGATTTACTTTACATAACATCTCTCTATGTGCTTTCATTACATTAGCAAGGGGTGTGTCTATACTGTATGGGACACGTGTGTATACATGGGTGATTTCACATGTTATATGCACTCACACTTCCATTTTACACCAGCTACACTACCCTGGTTGACAAAAAATAGTTAATTTATGTTGAAAAAATAATTTTAACATTGCTTTTCTATATAAAATGTAATGTTTTGTCTTGTTATTCGAACCATGAATTCCTGCATGTAAAGCTGGGACTCTACCCACTACACTTTCTCTGTTTGGGAATTGCAGCTGTATATTTATATTTATCTCCTATGGGATGTTTAAGCAATGCTAAACAGAGAGCCATAATGTGCACACCCGTTCAGCTACACTTAAACATTTCTTAGCATTGAAAACAAAATTATTATATTATTATGTTATACAGTGAGTATTTTGGTTTTTTGACAAGTCATTGAGGACTGCAGTCCGGAAATAATGGCATATATTTGACTTTCAGACTTCTATCCTTTGGAAATTCATGCTAATGCATAACCTGTTTTCTATCAACTTTCTAAGTTTGTAAGAGCAATATTTAAGAAGTGTCCCTATTTTTGCGGCTTTGTCCCCCTATTATTTGTGCCTTTGTCCACATGGTCTGCAGTCAGGAATTAATGGCATACATTTAACTTTCACACTTCTATCCTTTGGAAATTCATGCTAATGCATAACCTGTTTGCCATCAACTTTCTAAGTTTGCAAAAGCAATATTTATGAAGTGTCCCTATTTTTACGGCTTTGTCCCCCCATTATTTGTGCCTTTGTCCACAAAGACTGCAGTCAGGAAATAATGGCATACATTTGCCTTTCAGACTTCTATCCTTTGGAAATTCATGCTAACGCATAATCTGTTTGCTATCAACATTCTTAGTCTGTGAGAGCAATATTTAGGAAGTGTCCCAATTTTTATGGCTTTGTCCCCCCATTATTTGTGCCTTTGTCCACATTTACTGCTTTAACAGGTTGCAATGTGTCATACGGCACTTTTACAATGCAGGGTGTGTGTCACAGAACCTGTCACACACACCCATGCATTGCTTTCCTGCTCCCCTATGTATTTTAGTCTCCTTGGACACTGAAATACCCATTTATTTTATTTCAGTGTCCACGGACACTGAAATACTGGCATAATATTAGAGAAATTCTCTAACATTATGCAGCATTAGTTTTAGAAAGTGCCATAAGGCAGTTTCTGAGTGCAGGGGCATGTTAACTGTCCAAGCAGTGCTAGAACATGGCCCCTGCACTCATTCACTGTTTGTGTCCATACAGCCTTTATCAGTAGCGCGCCTTCATGAATATGCAAGGCACGCTGCTGTTAAGGCTGTATGGACACAGACACAGTTCACTCCGTGAAGAAATAGCACTATTCCTGCATGGAGTTTATTGAATCCCAGAGATAGATATAAAAAATTTTGTTCTATTTTCATAATTCCGTATGACAGCATATTTTTATGTTGTAAGATGGAGCTGATATTAATTTTTGAGACATATATATGTATAGGATCCCTGGTCAATTGCTGATTTAGTGAATAGCTTTCCTAATAGCATAATAAAGTTGACAGCAAAGCTGTCAACTTTTGTGAAAGATTGCTATAATAATGAAGTTGAGGGTCCTGCCTTTTTCACTGTATTGTGCTGTCTCAGAGCATGTATACTTAAGTAGCACAGGTTGTGGGTCTATACCTCCTGCTTGGAAGGGGAAGGATGATTTTTTTTTTGTATTCTCTGACATTATGTCTCAGAGCATGCAAACTGGTTCACTTATTTTTCTCAATCATTTTATGTTAATGTTTTGACTGTTGACATGTTGAAGTTCAATTTACTTCCTACATAAAGTGTATATTATAGATAGATAAATAGTATATGTATATATGTACTTGGGTGTGTGTGTGTGTGTGTGTGTGTGTGTGTGTGTGTGTGTGTGTGTGTGTGTGTGTGTGTGTGTGTGTGTGTGTGTGTGTGAATGCACACACACACATTTACATAGGGGTTTTATTCAAATGCTTGAACACTTAAGAGATTGAGCTCTTAAATTATCAACTGCAGAGTTCGAAAATGAATTTTTTGAACATTGCTGCTGTTTAGATGTATGAGATCATGGTATAGTGGAGATGAAAAAATTTGGTCTTTTCCCACTGTAGTATGACCTTGGAGTTGGTACAGATAATAGCAGCAGGTGTGGAGGGCTGCAGAGGTGCTTGCCCCTGCAGAAAAGAAGTTTTTGATATTCTTTGAAGCTGTGTGATTTGAAGATGTATGCATTTAAATCTTTAGTCTATGTCTTAGTTTTAGAACTTTGTATATTTCAAACATATGTATTTGTATATAAATATATATATATATATATAGAGAGAGAGCTATATATATATATATATATATATATATATATATATATATATATATATATATATAAATGTATGTGTGTATCTATCTATCTGTAGATATGTGTGTGTGTGTGTGTGTGTGTGTGTGTGTGTGTGTGTGTGTGTGTGTGTGTGTGTGTGTGTGTGTGTGTATGTGTGTGTGTATGTGTATATGTATGTATATGTGTATATGTATATGTGTGTGTGTGTGTGTGTGTGTGTGTGTGTGTGTGTGTGTGTGTGTGTGTGTGTGTGTGTGTGTGTGTGTATATATATATATCTATATATATATATATATATATATATATATATATCTATATATATATATATATATATATATATATATATATATATATATATATATATATATATATATATATATATATATATATATATATATATATATATATATATATATATTTATAGGTCCACTTTCAAATTTAGAAAATCCAAAACTTCGAACCTCTAAATACCAAAGCCCAGAGGATCTAAGTTTGGGAATCTTGAAATTTGTCAATGGAGATTGCCATACAGTGTGGAACCAAAACATTCTCTTCACTGCAGTGAGATCTTG